>NC_091950.1:123296621-123522827 GCF_031021105.1 Erythrolamprus reginae
TGAGGAAAGTTGAAGTTTTAATGCCCCCCTTCCGCAGCTAAAATCAGTCAGGGTGGGCTATGGGATGGGATCTGGGTCGGCCCGTGATTTCTGCCTGCCGGCTTCCCTCCCAAAGGATACCTAGCAGTTTTGTTAATGAATGAGGTCCAAAAACAGTTTTGCTTTTGAGGGTTGCTCTGGGAAGACTTTAAATAAAAGTGCTCAAAACTATCTGAGTGAGTTAACTCTAGTCAACTAGAGTGAAATAGAGTTGAATGAACCCTGAGTTGAAAGTGTACCTTGACTGTGTCATTGGAAATATCAGATTAAATCTATGCTTTTCCTCAGGTTTGTGATAGAAAAGGAAGTGCCTGCGGGACTCCCAAGTTTTCAAGGCATTAGATGACAATCTGTGTTGAGTGTCTCTTTGTTTTGTTCTGTGACAGGGAACAGCTGAGCTATCCTCCCCCCTCACAACACACACACATGACTAAACTGCAAAGCACAACAGGTGTTTGAAAATACGGATATAATATATATTTATTTCTCAAGAGAACTGAATTGGCTCTCAGTTGTTTTGTGGCAAACTTGGAAAGATAGTTATATAGTAGGTAAAAGGACTTTTAGATTCCATGAATGTTCTACTTTGTGTTGGTACATAGAAGGAATGCAGGAACATGCTTCTCTGGCAACACTGGTTTTTTTTCTTCTTCAAAATGTCTATGCAGGTAGCTAGTGGGCTTTTTCACTTATCCATTCGTTCATTTGCACATTATTACATTTGCAGTGAGAACTCTTCAGGACTCTTTTAAAAAAACAGCATGTTAGTCTCCTTTTTCATGCTCACACATAGTGGTGTTTTAAATTTAAAATCTGCAGCTTTGAGCAAGGCAGAAGATAGTGAAAAGTGATCTATAGATTTGACCTTTATATTTAGGAAATTGGATACTAGTTCAGGGTTTGTGGTTTTGTTTGGCTTTTCATAACTGTGATAAAGCATAGCTTAAAATCTGGTTTTATAAGGGCTCATAATATGTGTTATATTACAGCTAAGAAATTTAAGTAGCTTTTCATCAGCTAGCTTCCATGGTTTTATATATGTATATTTCAGCTCACAAAGAATTTTCATTTATGGAGAAAAGCTCAGCTGACACAAACTTGGTACTTTGCTATGTTCTCTCCCCTCTTTCAGTTTCAAAAAAATTTAAATGTTGGATTTGAAAACCCTAGCAATGGAAATATATTCCCCAGCTTTGTGTCATCAGAACTTTGGCCTCCACCATCAGGAATGATGTCTATATAATCTCATTGAGGACAGAGTCTGGGATCCCCAGAGTAACTCCAGTATGAATTTTTTTAAAATCTCCCCTTTGTATGTTTCCCCCAAAGACAAAGATATAAGAGGTTAAGTAATGTCAGTATAATTAAGTAAGGTTAATTCATTACTGCTTTGCTCCTCTGGGGTTTGACTTGCCTTTCCATCTGCTTTGATTTTAATGTGGGAACTGCACTAAATTATTGTGGTGGTGTTAAAGATATTTCAAAATTTATTTGACTAGATGGGGAAAAGGTTTCTCCCTCTTTACTCTGTTAAATAATGAACTAGGTAATGTTCTGTCCTCAAGTCTTAAAGTTTTACTTTTCTTTCTTTTCTGCCAAAGGTTCCTACCAGCTTATATCAGTTTAAATCTGATTGACGGGTCAAACAGCAGGGTATTGCCTCCATAGAGGTAGTAAGGGAAGCAGGTGAGCAACGAGGAAAGGCTGAGATCTAAAGAGTTTCCTAATAGGGGTATTTGGGTTCTTTCAAGTATTGCAGACATACTCATTAAACATAAGGAGCTCAGGGGCTAGAAAGATGGTGGTGTAAGGAAGTGAAAGTAGAAACATTGATTATCCAGACAGTTCTCAACAGCCCTCATTCCAGGAGCTCTCATGAATGGCTGTATAAAAGGAAAAAATGGTAACAGTAGTGAAGGAAAAGAGGAAATTAGAATGGGATGCAGTTTACAAAGAAAAAAGATGTTAAGGAATATACTCCTGATGAGAAGGATGTGGAAATAACCGTAACAAACTGAAGTGGTATCTAAGAAATTTTTGTAGAATTGTTTGTAAGGAGGTTATTTCAGCAAGACAGAATTTGTGCCTGTTTTAAATGAGGGGCAGAGGTAAGGAGAATATTGCTTTTCCATTTTTATCTTTGCCCTGCCTTCTCTTCACTTTTTACTCTCTCTGCCTGATCCAGCCCTGGGTGTTCCTAAATTAGAGATACAGTATTAGAAATAAAGACGTGGCTATGTATTTCCAGAATAAGAAATAAAAACATTTTATTGATTGCTGAAATTCAGGTCTAAGGGGTAGTGGAGAGATTTTGGTAAATAATCATTAAAAAATTGCAACGTTGCAAAATATAATATTATCACCAGCTAATTATTGCAAAGACACCTGCCTTTTCTTTAGTTGATAGCATGTGTCCTGCCACATTTTATCTCCTTAACTGGAATTCCATCTGATAGGCTGGCAACCAGCCCAAAATCATCCACTGAGTTTCATAGCAAAGCAAGGACTTGATCATGAGTCTTTCCAATTTTAGTTCACTTTTGCTTTTCTTTCATATTCTTTCCCCCTTCTCTTAAGTTTCCTTTCGGCAGCCAATGTTCTGGGGCCATTGAACGTATGTGGCCTCTCAGAGTTCTTTTAGGAATTTCCTTCTATCCTGATACATTAATTACAGCTTGTCCTCAATTTATGATGACTGTTGGGACTAGAATTTCCAGTGCTAAATGATACAGTTGTAAAATATGACAGCAATGGCAATCCCTGCAGTTCCCATTGCTGTCATTGACTGAATCCCATGTTTTGGAGAGGAAACTTCCTGCTGGCTTCCCACAACCAAAGTCAGTGGAGAAGCCATTAGGTAATTGTAAATCCAAAGCTGGCAGGTGGGCAGGTGGATGCTGCTGGGTGAGAAAGGGAATGAGGGCTTCGTAGGGGAATGCATAAGTGGCTCAGCATAGGTTGGGTGCAGGAGGTGCTGTTAGGGAGGAAACACAATGGTGCAATGGAGAGGAAGGGTCTTCAGGAGAAAATGAGTGAACATTGCAGCATGGGTGGAGAGAACCTGTAGGTAGGTGCATTGAGTGAGGGAAATGTTTCACCACATTATTATTTGGGCAAGTTGGAGAAAGTTGCAAATGGCAATCGTGATTGCGAGGCTCTGCAACCAGTCGTAAGTATGAATGGGTTACCAAGTGGCCAGGTTGTAACTCTGACCGCTGGAGTGCTGAGATGCCTGGACCTCTGAAGACCGGTCATAACTACCATTCATTCAGCATCACTCATAACTTCGAACAGTCACTGAACAAATGAGGACTACCTATATGTAGTTGTGCCCCATGCATTTGAGTACTGGAAAGGGGTTAAAATAATTCTACAATAAAAGGTAGTTCTGATATTGGTGTGAATGTCATTTCCCTCAAATGGTCATTTGACTACAGTACTCTTGGATAATCTGTCCTAGGAAATCTTGAATATTTTTCTACAATGAGATAATGGATCTGGGTAGCCTTAAAATGTGATAGATTAACAACAACAACAGCAAGACAGGCAGGCAGACAAATAATACTTCTATAATCTTAATTTCTTAGAAAAAAATATTTTGTAGCCCAGTTTTATTTCTGACTTTGTAGAAAGATATAATCAGTGTGGCATAGTGGTAAAAGTGTTGGATTCTATATTGGGAAGACCCAGATTCTAGTTCACCTTCAGCCAAAGAAGCTCTGACTCTTTTAGCCTAAACTCGCAGGACAGGGAAAAATAGAAGAGAAACCCACCCCCCACCCCTTACATTCACTTGAGCACCTACGGAAAAGCAGAATATAAATCTAATGAATAAATAATAGTCTGGTTACCATTAGTGGCAAACTTGATACGCATGGGATAGTTTACCATTTAGTCTTGGCAAATGTTTCTTCTAGTTCAAGTAAAAGCTTAAGTGTTAGCATCCAGATTAAAGCCAAAGGGTACAGCGTAGGCCAGCAGGATTGTTGTAACTCTATGAAAAGTGAAGCAGAAAGAAATTCAACATCTCTGATTCCACATGTTCAACAACAGTGTTGAGCCACATGAACACTTGCTTATTCTCTGCCCAAATTCATCCAGTGTAAGGAGACTGACAAAATAGTGGGTGATGTTAGATGTTCAATAATACATATAGATAAAAGGTAAGCAAATCCTAAGAGTTTTTCAACTCTTAGGATTTGCTTACCTTTTATCTATATGTAAAGAGACTTCACTTCTGAACAGCATAGTAGTAATCCATGTTAAAGATTGGTTTAACTCAAGTACCTTGGTTAATAATTTGAGTCACCACCTTATCAAAATAGCATATTTTTTTAGTGCCACTGATTACATGCACAAAGATGTTAAGATGCATTAGTTTCTCCTTTAAAATCAGTGGAACTTTTGGAAAGTGCAGTTTTGTATGTCATACTAGCTTCTGCTGATGCAATCGTGCATTTAATGGGGAAGATAGTTTCATATACTGTATCCCCAAATGTAAATACAAATAATATATGGATAGTACAGTTGTACTGCTCTTCAAATAGTCTTTAAATTAGTGGGGAAAACTTAGAAAACATCAAGCTTTGCTTCAATGAAATATTAAAAACTAAAACATTTAAAATTATCTAGCTAAAAGAAGTGTGTGGGTCTTATTTTCAGCAAATTCTTATAATTTGATAGCAATTGAAGTTTATCATCCTATTAGAGATGTATTATGTTTGTGTTCATGATTTCTTGAATTGGAGTTAGGAGACTGAAACCAGTTAAAACAATTGCCGTAAATGTTTGTTTAGACTATGTGATACCCTAAAATGTGGCTATCCAAAACCCCAGTTCACAATTAATGATAGCAGCTTTGATGAAATCTTCCAAAATAAGATTCTTTAGGGATCACAGTATTAAAATCCTGCTCCTGCATATCACAATTCTCCTTTTGCAAATAGCAGTGATCAAATGAGAATGCCTGTTTTTAAGTATTGAATGAAACCTTTCTCTATGCAAAGTGATACATTTGACATCAAATATGTTCAAGGACTGTTAGGATTAAGCGTTCAAAAATGAAAGGAAGGCAAAGCCATTTGAGTTAAGGATAAGGAATCTAATTAAAATAGGTATTAAGCATATCTGACTTGAGCTTCCTATCATGGTTTTGAAAGACTAGCCTTGTATCCATTGTAAAGTAGAGAAAAAAGTATCCTGAAAACTGGGATGAGGTGTTTTCCTGGATTAAGCAAGCAGCAGAAACTTGTTCTGAGTATTTAATTATCTCATTCTGTAAGTATAATCCTTAATTTTGGAAATAGGAATCCAAATCTCTCTCCCACTCCATCTCTATATAATTTTGTGGGCAAACATTTCATTTTTAGACATTGATGTCCTCTGCAGGACTAACTGACATAGCTTGGACTGGTGGAGTAATTCAATTACAGAAGCGATACCCCTCTTAATATCAAGGTGCATTGCAAACAAAAGTTCTGAGTATCCTAAATCTCAGTCTGCCTTATTATCTCTTCATCCAAAAGGTCAAGCATTTGATTAAAGCAAGCATGTGTGAAAATGCTTTTCATATATACTGCGGTGTCAAAATATCAGAACTGGAGTATATTTTAGAAAGGTGAAAGAAATAGAAATGAGTCAGGTTATGACTGTACAGTAAACACACAATAAAAGATTCACCTCTATAGCTAAGGCAATAAAATCTTTTCACAGTGATTTTCCTTTTGATTTTCTTATTGCTGTTGTTCCTGGGGTTTTGTTTGGGTGAAATTTATTTTGGTAACCTAGACCTATTATATATTATATATATAATATATAAGATTATATATATAAGAAAATTATTTTCTATCCTAAACCAATCTGAGCCTTATTCAAGTTTTGGTCAACTTTTGGGAAAATGGATGAGACTCACCCTTTGACTGATGTAGAAAAGTTGATGTCACCAGTGATTTGGTGAACTGTTTAAAATTTGGCAGCTGTTTAAAAGTCTGAGATGGAGAGAAAATGTTTATAAAACAATATGCATAATGCAGATTGGAACATGCAACATATTCAGTTGCGTCTCTCTCTTTCTGTGCCTGTGTGTTTCTCTTGTCCCAACAGTGACCTGCGATGTTCAAGACGCAGTCAATAAAATGGCTGGTAAGTTCAATTGTAATGAAAGGAAAGGCGACCTAAAAAAGACAAAAGTTAATCAGAAATTCTCTATTTGATGGAGGGGGGCTTCTAGCCATAGCGAAACCGGAGCTGCAGATGGCGCTGCTGAGCTGGGAAAGCTCTCATTTCTCCATTAAAACCTGGCAGAAGAATAAGCGGGGGGTCCCCGGGAAGAGGAGGGCATTTATTCAGCGGCAAAGGTGCAACGCTCACACAAATGGAGAGGCAGAGGCAGCCGTAGCAGCCGCGCTCCGATATTTCCTCCCCCCTCCTCCTCCTCCCTCGCTTTGAGTGTAATTTTAGATTGAGATTCAGCTTAAATTCAGAGGGAAAACACTTTTGTCAGGCTGAGAGCTGTATAGCTGCAACAGCCAAGGTTATGGGCTATCAAATGCAATTACATTAAAACAGATTATACTGTGCAAATTGAGCCATTTAGAAGGTGAGAACCAAAGAAACCGCTCTGATCTTCCCTCCCTGGTTTTTTTAATTTCCCTCCTCCTCTTCCCCCCCCCACCCCTAAATTGCAGTTTTAGTTCCTTGCAATTCCGAGGTACAAAAGTAGGTGATACTGCTTTTGTATCTGCAAAGTGCTTCATTTCCGAAGGCAATTTCTAAGCGAGCGCAATCTAGCTTAAAAGCTGGACAACTGGATAATTAGAGCGCTCCCCCCCCCTCGCTCTCGCTCGCTCTCGCTGCTTTAAAAGGACAATCCGCCGAGCCCCGGTGCCTCTGCCCAGACTAAGTCCCAATCTTTTTTTCTCCTCTGAGCTATCGGAGACGGCGCCTCTGCACCCAGGCTTCCTGGGACCCCTGAGATGATGGTGCTGGACAAGGAGGACGGTAGGTGAGCTGAGATCCCGGGAGCGGCGCTCGGCGCCCTTTGGTGGAAAGGACCTGAAGGGTGCAGCGTTTTCTCTCTCCTTCTCCCTCTTCCATTCATTTTGTTTCTCCGTTGGATGTAACGCCAGGGGTTTTCCTTGCCTGCTTTTGGGGTGAGGCGAAGCAAACCAGCCCAGCCGTTTTTACTTTAGATTCTAGCGGTGGGAGAGCCCGTAAGTCTTAATTCTAAAAGCGGAGAGGCGGAATTTCCTTAGTAACAGGATTCCCTCCCCCCCCCCCCCACTTCCCTTGCTATTGCTGCCGCCGCCAAGGTAGGGTTAAAAACAAATCGCCTTTACCCCAATGCCAGAGCAGAGAATATAGAGTGTCCGGACTCTCTTTCTCTCTCTGTCTCTCATTCTCTCTCTCGTAGAAATAAATACCCCGACAATCAACGACGCTGCTTGTTCAATGCTGCTTGAAAATAAGTGTTGATCTGATCGCTGGAGGGAGGGAAGACGCTGGGTGGTAGTGTTTCTTTCCACACACCCACCCCTTTTAGTCAATGATACAAGTTTGGGAAGTTTTTGCTATTTGGGAGGGGGAGAAATCTAAAAAAAATTAGATTTCAGATTGATATCAGATTCATTTTGTGGAGAATAAATTCAGAATGAGCGTCTATCAATAAAGATTATTTTTTTAAAAAAGAAAAAAAGAATGAGCGTCTAGTTTTTTAACGGAGGGAAGACTAGTTTTGTTGCTGCGTTAGATTGATAGCTTTTCCCCCTCCCTCCCCAAGCAACTTAATAAGGTGGGGGGGGGTCTTTATAAGGTGTGTGTGTGTGGGGGGGGTTCCTAGGGAAAAAGTCGATGACTGGCTAGCCAGCTTTTGCATACTCTTTGTACTTCAGCTGTAGAGGAAAGTGAAGAATTTAGAGAAAGCTGAACATTTGTGAAAGTTTCAGGCTAAAATACAAGAATGTGCATAGAGAGGTCACCAATGAAACTTTTGTGACATAGGAGTTCAAAAGTCCCTTCCCTCTCCTCATTCCTTTCTCTTCATTTCTCAAAATCCATCAAGGACATACTGTGCACTGCAGTCAGGTGCCAGATCTATACATAGTGATGCCATTTGAACATGTTGTCTTTCCTGGGGTTTTTTTTAAAGCATAGCTGGAATACATAATGCCTAGTTAGTTAAGGCTTTGTGGGTGAGGTAGGTCAAGGAAAAATATGGCAAATTCTGAGGTTTTCAGGGTGAAAATCAGCATTATTCCTATGCCCCCCCTTTCCAGCTTACTTAAGGTACTGTTTTTTAAAAATGCTGCTGTTCAAGGCAGTGCTCAATAGAACTTTTTATCTGGTGACTGTATTATTGGTTTTTGAAATATTATAGGAGCAGGACATGATTTGCTTATGGTAGCCAAAATCAGGAGGAGTCAGGTATCATTTTTCTGACCAATACATTCTGTTAAAAGATGTAATACATCTGTTGAGGTAGGCTGGAGTTCATAAAAACATCTTTTAATAATAATTGTTAGTCCAGAAAGGTGTTATCAGACTCTTTCTGTATTGTTTAAGCAGTGTGTAACTAAAATAATATATTGCTCACAACACTGATCAGTTGTTTTAGTTAATATTTTTTTCCAAACCACTTAGATAAAACAGTGTGCTACTTAGCTAGAATACTACCCAGATATTCTGCCCAAAAATGGATTTTAAAGGTGTTTAAAATGTTTAAGGTTTGAAGATGTTTTACATAGATTTATAAAGATGGTTAAATTTTATATGCAGGTGTCAATATGTAATCCATAAAAATCTGTTATGGAGCAAGTTAAAAATATAAACTTCCATAATTTAATTTACTGAACATCATAACAACAGCTCAGTTTGCCCAAAACAAACTGAACCAGAATGTTGCATTAGGTTTTGTGACCTTATAGCACAGTTTGCAGTGAATCTACCTTAATTTACAATTCTGACTATATTTTAAAATGTTTCAGGTCTTCAGTAATGTTACTATTTCAAAAGACCTTAATTTGGCCAGATCATCTATAGGTGAGTGAAAGTTACAATGTAGAATTCGGAATTAACTCCGATTCTACACTACATCCAAATATGGGGGCGGGGGGGGGTATTTAAAAAATCCAATAAATTAAAGATTAAAAAATAACGTATCCAAAATTAACAATTCTAGTAGCCTCTTCTGAGTTATTGGTAAATTATTAGATTATATATAAAAGTGGCAAAGAATTGTTTTGGGACAACGATAAAAAAAGACTTGGAACAGTTCAGGATGGAGGTAAAAAGATGTTTCTAGGGCTTTGCAAGTTGTGTCTCACACTAAGAATGCTGAAGAATAAAATGGTGTACATTTTTAAAAATCATATTCTGTTAAAAAGGTGTTGCAGGTTTTCAAAGTGCTACTGAAACCCTCCACATCTTTTTGCCTGGAGGCTACTCTAGATGAATGGCTCTAATGGATAATAACAAAATAGCAGTCATAATTCTCAGAGGAATGTTAAGGTTGCTGAATCAAATAGTTTGTGGCAAAAAGGCTATTTAGAAAGGGTGGCAAACCAATTAAAAAATCACTGCATAAAGTCATTGTAAAGTTGTGTCTTAGATGAGTCTTGAACTGATGGTTATTAATGCTGTGTGGCATTGTGCTCTTTGCTATCCTGAACTGGGAAGAAAGTTTCCTTGAGAACTTTATAAGGAAGCTTGTTGATGAACCAGAAATCAATGTACATACAATATGGATAAGAAAT
This sequence comes from Erythrolamprus reginae, assembly GCF_031021105.1. Lineage (NCBI taxonomy): Eukaryota > Metazoa > Chordata > Lepidosauria > Squamata > Dipsadidae > Erythrolamprus > Erythrolamprus reginae. The sequence continues at coordinate 123,306,410 of NC_091950.1, forward strand.
ATAGGGCAGGCTGCCCTCGATTATTTTGTTGACACCCACTAACTGCTGGTTTCCTTTCTTTGAGCCCCTCCAGAACTCAAAGGAAAATAAACATTTGATGCTAGTGGTTACTTGTCCTTTTTAGTTCACACTTAGTTGAAAGTGTTGCACATTTGAGGCAGAGCTGGGTGCTAAAGTAAGAAGATGCTTCATGGAAAGATCAAAAACAGAGTTGTTAAGTTCATGTAGAACTCACTGAAATCAGTAGATTTATTACATAAAACATAACAAAATGGACTGGCATGGAGAAATTAAGATAAATGAATGTATAGTAAACATCGTCAGCAAACAGGAAAAGTCTAAATAAATGAATCTCTTTTTTCCCCATCACCATTCCCCAGCATATTAACAATGGACAAACGTTCAACTTTTAAGCAGATCTGGTGAGAGAATAACAAATATGGGCATTCTGCATAAATTGGGAAAATCATTTCTGGTAAATTACCTGCATTTGCAAGATGTACCGTAAGTGGATAATCTCTATTGTATTTAATGCTGAATAATTAGGGAGGGGGAAGTAGATACTAAAATTCTTTGAATGAAATCTTAAATTAGGCTTATTCAGGCTTAAATGGAAGCATATAGAAAGGAGAAAAATAGCTAGTAGATCACAAATAAAACTAGTAGATAAAATGTTGTAGATCAAAATAAAAATGAAGTACAAATGATGATCCTGATAAGTAATACTGAATAAATAAGTATACGGTATATCAAAATTGAACTCTCTTAAAAAATAGGGACTCAATTTTGAAAGTTCTGGAGAATATCTGCAGTTGAAATACAGTATAACTAATTAAAATAAAAGCCTTAGGCAAAATATCAGTACATGCTGAGTACACAAATCTTATATTTCATTTTAAAATTCATTCCTCTGAATTCTCAACCTGTGTAGTATTATCATGTTGATGCTATTGATTTATTTCATTTTGAGAATTTAGGGGGGAAATAATCATGTTATTTGGGCATCCTGGCAAAAGTACTTTACTTCTTAAATAAAAATGAGTTGTTGTAATGACTATTCAACATTTATTTATTCAACCCAGTCGGATGTATTCACATAAAAATGAGTACAACTATCATGCATAAATGGTACATACAATTCTGCTAGAAAATGGAAGTGGTTTAGGAGGAAATTGGATTCTTTCTCGCATTTATTTCAACATTATTTTGAGAGGAGTGCTATACAATGGGAACACTGAAAAATAGAGGAGCCGAGGAAATTATGTAAAAAAGAAAGATGGTTACAGAAATTAAGGCATTTTGAAAAAGATTTTGAATATATGTAATATTCATTATCAAAGTTTATTTATACTACAGATTCTGAAGAGAAGAAAGATAATTCCATTACTGTGGTGGGGACAATCAGAATCTTTTAAAGAGCTTTAGGCACTTAGTGTTGCATAGATTTCTTTAATAATATCACAAGTCAAAATTTTGTTGGTAAATTGATCAAGAAGGTATAATCCACTTGATGGGAGACACCATTAGCTTATTTAAGAAAGCACTTAATAGACAAGAGGCGAGGTAGGACAAAGAGGTAGATACCTATCATCTTAATGATGAATGCATGAAGATGAACAAGGGAATTGTTCTAAAATGTCATTTTAAGTACTCTCCATCTTAAAAATGCACGGGTAGCATAGCATGCATACAATAAAAAGATTGAACAAATAATTATATATATTGCAGAGTGCTTTCAGTCTTCCCATGATAAGCTTCCTTGCTTTGAAATGGACATGCTTCCATGAGATAACAGATGAAAACTAATCTTTAATTACATGTGGCAAAATATAAATTGAATGAGGAAGCTATTGCTGCCAAGGGACTGTATAATGCAGCTGTTCCAGAAAACTATACAGTCCAGGAGGAAGAATAAAGGTACTTTATTTGAAAGTTTATTAACTGGATTGATTATTGATGATAGCAATTGAAATATAGTAAAAGTAAGTAGGAATAGATAGTTGGAAGATCTAGCAAAACATGATGAAAAATCAATAAAAATGATCATACTGATTGCCATAGATAGCATTAGACAAGCATTGTTACTTTAAAAAGAACAGAGCATATCAAATTGATGATATTAGCTATCACATTCTTGTTTAAATACTTTGTACGCTGAAATAATAAAAATGATGGAGATTCAATATCTGAACATATTATTGGATCTTTATAATTAATAACATATCTATCTTAATGGTTCCAATAAAAAGCTTTTCCCGGTAGACTAAAGATCTGAGAATTGTTTTTCCCTTGGTGGACAGAAAGTTTGTAAATAAGAAAACATGTAATAAACAAATTCATACCTAAAGGATATAATTGATATCAAATCTAATCGCTACTTTTGCCAATTGATTTTATCCATTAAAAAAAAAGGAAATAAGGCATCTTTGCAACCATGATGGGACATTTTGTGAATGCAAAGGTTCTCTTCTTCCCATTGCTTAGTTCATTATTTATTCTCCAAAATTTGGAGCCCAAAATCCATATTTACTCTCTGTATACTTAAGCAAGTTAGTATTTTTCATTTTCCACCTTTTTTAAATATGGGAATGCTTCTATGATAGTTTAGGGCAGTGATTTTCAACCTTTTTTGAGCCACGGCACATTTTTTACATTTATGAAACCCTGGGGCACATTGAGCGGGGCGGGGGGGGGGGCTAAAAAAGTTTGGACAAAATATTCTCTCTCTTCCTCCCTTTCGCTCTATTTCTCTCTCCCTCCTTCTCTCCCTTCCTTCCTCTTTCTTTCTCTCTCTCCATCCCTCCTTCTTTCTCTTCTTTCCTTCCTCTTTTTTTGCTCTCTTTCTTTCTCTCTCCTTCCCTCACTCTTTCTCTCTCTCTCTCTCTTTCTTTCTCTTGTTCTTTCTCTCTCTCTTGCTTTCTTTCTCTCTCTCTTGTTCTCTTTCTCTCTCGCTCTTTCTCTCTCTTGCTTTCTTTCTCTTTCTCTCTCTCTCTCTTGCTTTATTTCTCTCTCTGAGCTTCGCGGCACACTAGTGTGCCGCGGCACACTGGTTGAAAAACACTGGTTTAGGGTACACCAAACTTGTAATGCACTTGACACATACAAAAAACTGCTGTTACAACTTGGAAGACAGCTTCTTTTTAAGATGGTAACTTTGAGGCTGTAATTGACTGTGGTTAGATTTAATTGAAATTAGCAGGAATTTGAGAGAAATTGCTCTTTAAGAATGGCAGAAACCTTATGTGTGGCAATGTTTGCAAATACAATTAATGTCTAGACCTTTTACGGGAAATAAACATCTGTATTCCTTCTTAATATATTGCTGTTTTTAGTGTGGCTGTGTAAAAGCTACCCAGTTTGGACACGCATTTGTTGGAAAAGAGTGATGGAAACCTAATGGAACTAACTGGGAAGTATATACTGTGTTTATATATGTGAAGATTGCATTATAGGGAAGAATCCCCAATACATAGGAATACAGATTTTATCTTTCTACAGACTGGCATTCAATTTTCATGCTGTACTCATGAGAGATGATAAAATATCAATCTCTGCACTGTAGCAGCTCTTGCAAAACACTGGAATGACACAATCTTCAAAAAATGTTCCTTTTAAGAGCAGTACATTATTAATAAAGTAGTCCATTAGGTCTGGTGATAAAGGGTCAGGGAGTCTGAAATATCTGTCTCTCAAATGGTTAAGGAATTTATCACGGTTGGAGGATTAATTGATTTCATTTGGGAAGCATTTTAGTTCTTCACTTTTCAGGTTCAGAAGTAGCTATGCTTTGTAAATGTGCTCACTACTGGACTGTTTTCTATAACATCCTGTTGATACTTTACCACATAAATAAGATTAGGCTTGGGATACTCGTTTCTTCATAATTTTGTTGTCCGGTTTTCTCTTGAAGGAGCCAGGAAGTTTTTTGGCCTCACAACAACCTTGTAAAGCAACTTTGCTTGAGACATAACTTTCTCAGTTCTACTCGTAAACTTTTCTTCCGGAGTAGGATTCTGAAGTTGGAATCTCCATTCCAGATCTAAACTTACAGATCCAAACTTAAACTTACAAAATATTTTGTAGACGGGCGAGATACAAGCTTAATATTTACTGCTCCAAACTTGACTGTAAAAAATACGACTTTAGTAATCGAGTTTTCGAAGCGTGGAATTCACTACCGGACTCTGTAATATTATACCCTAACCCACCAACACTTTACCCTTAGACTATCCACGGTTGACCTCACCAAGTTCCTAAGAGGTCAGTAAGGGGCGTACATAAGTGCACCCGAGTGCCTACCATCCCCTGTCCTATTGTCTCTCCTATATCTCCTATATCTTCTCTTCTATACCTACATCTTTTTCTGCTATTCTCTCGTAGTTATATTTCACTCCTTTATTTTCTCCTCTATTCCCACTTTAATACATTCTACCTGATTATATCCTCTATAACCCTCATTGTGTATTATTGTGTATTGGACAAAACCAACCAACCAACCAACCAACCAACCAACCAACCAACCAACCAATCAACCAACCAAACAAACAAACAAACAAACAAAACAAAATAAATGTATCAAAGCTAATGATTCAGCTGATAATAGATTTTGAATACTGCTTTGAGTTGGATATTTGATCAGATGGTATATAAACTAAACAAAGGGTGGAAATGAAAGAAACTGCTGTTAGTTCCAAGTAGCATTCACATTTAAAACTGGGGGTTGATTAGTGCAATTCCTAATAAAAATAGTTCAATAAGTAAAGCATATAAATGTATTTTGGCCAGCTATTTTGAGAACAGCTTGTTGAAATGTAAATATATGCATAGCATTACTTACCATTTGATGTTCCAATTTGCAAATATCTCTTAAGATTTTTAGTGGTTAATGTTAATATTCTTCCTTGTCTGCTATCTCCCTTCCATTATGGCTTGTGAATATCTTTTCTTCAAGTGTCTTAATGTAGCGTCAAATAAATATCTAGTCAATTATTCTAATATATGTTTTTTTAAAAACCCAAATCTCTGCACAGCACTGAAAGATCAAATCCTGAAAAGGAAGTCATTTGACGGACTTGTGCTTGATGTTGTAGTATATTGATTTAAAAAAATTACTATATGCTTAGAAAAGAGAATTGAATCACAAATATACAAGCCATTGCTGTGCCCCTTTTCACGAAACAATCAATTTTGAAAAACTGGGTTCAATTTGGATTTTTTTTAAAAGGAAACATATTGTAGCAGACTTGATTTCTAATAAATAAAAGCAAATATAATGAGTGTGTAACTGGGAAGGAAGTTAAAGGCAGCCATGAAGCCAAGTTTGAGTCCCTGTAAAAAATTTTCCCTGCATATCTGAAACTTGAAATTTCATGACTTTTCATCATTTCAGGGGTTCTCTCTATGAGAATATTTTTTGGGGGTGGGGGGCTTAGTTTTTGCTGGGCAAAAAAAGTTACAAATCTTCTGTTCGGGTCACATACGACCCGGACCGAAAACTCTTCATTTGAAGTGCTTATGTTTGGTCAATTTGAAAACTTTTTTCACTTGGAAAGTAGTCTGAACATTTCTGCACACAATGATATGAAAATTGAAATGAAAAAAGGAAATCTTATTGGTTTATTTTGCGGATATAATGCATGCCCCCCCCGTTTTTGTGAATTTGTTTCAATTTATGGATAGTTTTGCTTGCAAAATCCATTCTATTTTACTAAAGTTGGTGTGGGATTGGTAGCTTGAACATTTCTGAATATAAAAAAAATATAAAGGAACTGAAAAAAAAGAATCTTATTGGTTTTTTAACATGAGAAATAAGGCCTCCCCCCTCGGCTGCTTGCATCCATTTTCACTTTTTATTTTTTTATGCTCCAAATCCGAAATATTCTTTAAAATCTTAGGCATTCATTTACTCAATTTAACAATGCTGATCATCAAAAAATATTTTTGGGGTGGTGGCTAATTGTTTTCTGGGCAAAAAAAATCATCACTTCGAGTGTGTTTCTGTTCGTATATGACCGGACCAAAAATATTTTTTTTAGGTACTTGAATTTGATCTTTTTGAAAACCTTTTCAACTGGAAAACTAGTTTGAACATTTATGAACATAATGATATGAAAATTGAACTGGAAAAATTGAGACTTATATTTTTATTTTGATCAAAAAGCCCCTCCCCCCATCCTTTCTGAATGTTGTGTCAATTTCTATTTTTTAAGGCTACAAATCCCTAAGGAATTTTCCCCCAAAAGGTTTGATATACTAAATTGAACAGTCCTGAACATAAGAAAAATATAAATGAACTGAAAAAAATGGTTCTTATTGGTTTATTTTTGCCACAAAAGGGCCACCCCCCCTTGGCCTTGCTGTGTGCCACTATTGTCACTTTTTATACATATTTGGCTAGAAATATTTGGAATATCCTTTTGAAACAATCCTGAACATAAGAAAAATAGAAATGAACTGAAAAAAATGATTCTTATTGGTTTATTTTTGAATATAAAACCATATTGTCTTATACTCGAGTTATAAGCCGACTCGAGTATAAGCCTATTTGAGTATAAGCATGGGGGGCCCATTTATGTGCAAAATAAACCAATATGCATCAATTTTTCCAGTTCAATTTTCATATCATTGTGTGCAGAAATGTTCAAGCTACCAATCCCACACCAACTTTAGTAAAATAGAATGGATTTTGCAAGCAAAACTATCCATACATTGAAAAAACTTTCACAAAAACAGGGGGGGAGGCACATTTATGTGCAAAATAAACCAATAAGGATTAATTTATTCAGTTCAATTGTCATTCCATTGTGTGCAGAAATGTTCAAACCTGTTTCCAGGTGAAAAAAGCTTTCAAAAAGACCAAATATAAGTACCTAAAATGATCAATTTGCAGTCCGGGTCAAATAGACCCGGGAACATAAGATTAGGGAGTTTTTTCGAACAGAACAGCAGGGTTAAATTGCAGCTCTACCACAGCTGTTTAAAGGGATCAATTTTGTTTAGGCCACAGTCCGACATTCAGTCATTTCAAGGAAGCTCCAAGACATTTTTAAAGACAAATTGGGATCGTATTATGGGCCTTTCGTAGAGCTGAAGCACCAGCATTGTGGATTATTTTTAAGGGTCCATTTGCTTTCTCTTGTCATGATTGGGAGAGAAGTAAATTCTGGGTGACTCCTCCAAGCCTTGCAGGTCCAATAAAACCATTGAATCGCTTAACAATTAAAACTATTGGGATTGTCTGTGAGTGGATTCCAGGTTGCAGCCCAAGTGTTTCACTTGCTAATTTTTAACTAATGGTGTTCAACCTAAATAACAGAATTGAATACACCAAGAAATATGCTGCCACTATGTCATGATCTCTGGGCAGGAGTTTAGTGACAAGCTGTCATCTTATTGGAAAAAGTGCTGGACAAAATTCTTGTTTCAGTTGTACAGATGCACCGTTCCTTGGAATGACCTACAAATTTGTTAATTCTATATTTCTATATTGTTCCAATTTATTTATATAACCTTATTGGAAATCTGACCACATCTTTGAGAGGCCAAATTTAGAATTTTAATTTAATCTAATTTATTAGACTTTTAAGCCACCCAACTCCTTGTGGACTCTTTTTGGTACCTTCAAGTCAGTGCTGACACTTGGCAACTCTCTGGATACGTTCTTGCAATTTTCTTGACAAGATTTTTTTACAAGTAGTTGTCATTGCTTCCTTCTTAAGGTTGATAGTGTCACTTGCCCAAGGTCTGGTTTGGTGCCTATGGTGGGACAAAGACTCACAATTTTCTGGTTTGTAGCCTGTTGTGTTAACCGCTATCTCAAAGTGGCTCTATTAAATTCAGATTATTATTGTTAAATGCCAATGGGCAGAGTTTACTTAGTTGCTTGACTCATGCAGCTGTCCATCCTATTTTTGCGTGACTTAAAAGCGCAAAATACATTATCAAAAACAAAAATAAAAGCATACTGCAGCTGGTCATGATCTAATCTTTTACCTGTTCAACCAGGAAGTGAGCTCTAACCTATCCCTAGGGCTCCAGCCTCGAACACAAAGGTTTTGTGAAAAGTCAGTGGAAACAGGCCAAGCTAATCTCAGACTTGGACCTTAGAGGCAAAGATATCTTAGCCAAGATATATTGGGTGGTGTTTTCTAAAACCGTTCTTTTTCTGATCTGGCAGATTTACTGATGATAGGGAAAAGTCCCATAGTCCTAACCAGCTTTAGAGCATTATGGAGACACCATGGAGACACTTAAAACAGCAAATAATTTTTCAGATCCAACAACCATCTCCAGTTAAGCCTTTCGGTAGGAAATAGTGGACAGATGATAAAGTGAAAGTACATTTGCTGGTAGGTCTTCTAGAACCTTTGGGTTCTAATGGTTGCTTTGGTTGTTATTAGTTACCATGAGTTATTGCTGAATTAAAAATTGGGTTCTTTTCAATACTTCTCTGTCATTGTTCTAGGCCAGGGGTGGGCAATTAATTTTGCCATGGGACTGCATGAGAAATTGGGATGATTTTAGAGGGCCGGACTAATATAATTAACTCAGTTCTACCCAATATTGTAAAGACCCAGACCCTGGCCTCACCTAAACACCCAGACCCACTCTACAGACCCCTAATTGTTTGCTTTATGGCAACACAGTGCACCACAGTAACTGCGCTGGAGTATTTTCGTGGTTTCTGTGCTCAGACGCTCTCGGTAGGAGGTCGGGGTCTGCTCCAGTGTGAGGATGAAAGAGCTCACCGCATCTGTCGGGACTCCTCCAGTTCCTGCTTTCTTCATGATTCATCAGAAAAGCAGACGTGTTGAGCTCTTTCATCCTTGCGCTGGAGTGGACCCCGACCTCCACGGACCGGTCACAGATAGCAAGTGGGCCGGATGTGGCCCATGGGCCGGCCCTTGCCATGGTCTGTTCTAGGCAGTAGTTTTCAGGTCTTCAAAATAACCATAATGTTCAACCATGTGGCCTATTTTTAAGGACCACAGCAGGTATTTTGTTTTGCTTACTAAATTTTGTAGGGGAACTGATTATTAGCCTCTGATTTACTGTATTTGTAGTTGACCATTCTTTAGAGGAATCCAATTTTTTAACCTTTTTTTTTTTAAAAAAAATCAGCCTTTAGGGCAAAAAAAGAGCTTTTTATAAATACCTATCTTTAGAAATGAATCCTGTAGGAAACTATGGCATCAACTTTACACCTTTTGGCTTATGTGTACAGACTGGAGACCCTTTTTTTGAAAAAAATAATCCTTTCTGCCTTTTCTCTCCCCCCCCCCCTCTTTTTACGCTGTGCCCTTCCATTCATTTGACTATACAAAGCAATAAAGGGTAAAACTAAAGTAACATAAATTGGTCTGTCTTCCTGAATCCATGTCTCGCTAATGTACCCAGATTAACTCAACTGTAAATTGTCTCCTTTGGATGTCGTGTCTTGCTGAAAGTTTCCTATATGATTCATGATTTGAGTTGCTTTTAACAGCTATTGGCTAAGCAATATGGTAAATGTACAAGGTGATGCAATTGGCATTAGTGAGAGAGAGGATGCACAGGAGCATGTAATGCAGTCAATACTACATTAACTACTGATGCCCAATTACAGAAACTGGAAGAGTGGCTTTTAGGAGCATTAGGACTTGTAGAAGAGCTGAGATCACCTGCCGCTCCTTTGCCTAAAAGCTTCACCCTTTATGCGCTGGGATCAAAGCAAACATCCACTTGCTATTTTGTCATGTACAGCAACAAAGGGGATGTGGGGAGAGGGAGCCAGGCTTTTCTCTTTCTTTCCCCCTCTCCCCTAAAAAGAAATGTCACATTAATGCTTCTAATGCATGTAAATGCAAATCTCCATATTTCAAGATTTGCAGGGTCTCCTGGGGAAAAAGGCTTGAATAAAGAATTTAACCACCCCTGTGTCTAATATCTCACTTGCTCTACTCCCTTTTCCATTTAAAGTTGGAGTCTCTCAGGGGTTTTTGGGGTTTTTTTTGCCCAGACTTCATCTCAGTGAGTTAGATAGAGTAGGTTCTTTCTTCAAGTCTTCTTTTTTTTATCCTTTTCCTAGAATTAACTTGCTTGCATGAGACCAAAGTATAGAGAAGGTGATTTAAATAGAAACTAAGGTTATTGTCCTTATTATAGGGGTGAACCTCTTTTAACTATACTATTTTGTTCTGGGAGGGAGAGCGCATGAAGGATTGTGCCTTTTTTAAATCTCTGGGTCCATCTGCATATATATATATATAATATGCAGCAAAAACATGAGATACACACACACACACACACACACACACACATGTAATCAAGAAGGAAGATAAATTACAGTCCAAGGACTATTCATTTTCTGTAGAGTGGGCCTTTTCAAGGAGATATACTTTAGATTATAGGGCATGAGTGACTGTGAAGAGAGACTCCCTATACAAATAAGGCTACAACTGATGTACCAGGTGAACCTGTGTGAAAGCTCCCCTAGCCACAGCTGAGAAATGTTGCTCTATCCTCAGCTGTGGATCTAGGAGGACTCCCAAGTGCGGACCCTCTCTGAGGGGGACAAGATTCCCCCCTTCAGAGTAATGGATGGACAGATGGAATTGGAGTAGACTTCGTAGAAGTATTTATTTGCATCCTACTTTAATTATTTTTTAAAATAACTCAAGGTGGTGAATGTTAATAGTTGCCAAAAGAGATGTCTGTCTGTCTATATAATATGGGATGAGAGGGAGATAATTTTGGGCACATTTATTTATTTTATTTATATTCTCTCTATCCTCTGAGAGCTCTAGGTGACATGCCTATAATGTTCTTGCACTAAATCTGTATAGATTTCTCACATTGCATAGTAGGATTACTGGAGTCATATCAAAAAGAGAAATTCTCTCTTTCTCTCTCTCTCCCTCTCTCCCTCCCTTCCTCTTTCTCCCTCATATATAGTATGTGTTTCCTTTGGCTAAGGTCCATACAACACACAGTATATTCCCAAAATGTCATATTTGTTCTGTGAAATAATAGTTTAATCTACTAAACCAACTATTAAGATGCCTCAAAATAGATTTTGTTTTTAATATGACAGACTCAAGGATTTGCAAAAGAAAAGCATGGGGAAAAATTGGGGTTTCCTATATGATATTTCATCTCAAAAGTAAGACAAATTTGAATAATCTTGTAATAGCCAATTTGCAGTATGTATGTATGTATGTATGTATGTATGTATGTATGTACGTACGTACGTACTTACTTACTTACTTACTTACTTACTTACTTACTTACTTACTTACTTACTTACTTACTTATTTATTTATTTGAGTTGTATGCTGCCCCTCTCCGAAGACTCGGGGCAGCTCACAACAAGTCTAATATTAAAAAACATATAAAACCCTATCATTATTTTTTTAAAAACCCAAACAGCACATTCATACCAAACATAAAACAAAGTATTAAAAAGCCTGGGGGAAAGGTCTCTCAACTCCCCCATGCCTGGCGGTATAAGTGAGTCTTGAGTAGTTTACAAAAGACAGGGAGGGTGGGGGCAGTTCTAATCTCTAGGGGGAGTTGGTTTCAGAGGGGCGGGGCCGCCACAGAGAAGGCTCTTCCACTGGGGCCTGCCAAACGACATTCTTTAGTTGACAGGACCCGGAGAAGGCCAACTCTGTGGGACCTTATCGGTTGCTGGGATTCGTGCGGTAGCAGGCAGTTCCGTAGGTACTCTGGTCCAATGTCATGTAGGGCTTTAAAGGTCATGACCAACACTTTGAATTGTGACCTGAAACTGATCAGCAGCCAATGCAAGCCACGGAGTGTTGAAGAAATGTGGGCGAATCTTGGAAGCCCCACGATGGCTCTCACGGCTGCATTCTGCACGATCTGAAGCTTCCGAACACTTTTCAAAGGTAGCCCCATGTAGAGAGTGTTGCAGTAATCGAACCTCGAGGTGATGAGGGCATGAGCGATTGTGAGCAATGACTCCCTGTCGAAATAGGGATGCAACTGGTGCAGCAGGCAAACCTGGGCAAACTCCCTCCTCGCCACAGCCGAAAGATGATGTTCCAACATCAGCTGTGGTTCGAGGAGGACACCCAAGTTGCGAACCATCTCTGAGGGGGTAAGTAGTTCCCCCCCCCCAGCGTAATGGACGGACAGATGGAATTGTCCTTGGGAGGCAAGACCCACAGCTACTCCGTCTTGTCTGGGTTGAGTTTGAGTTTGTTGACACCCATCCAGGCCCCAACAGCCTCCAGGCACTGGCACATCACTTCCACTGCTTCGTTGACTGGACATGGGGTGGAGATGTATAACTGGGTATCATCAGCGTATTGATGATACCTCACCCCATGCCCTTGGATGATCTCACTCAGCGGTTTCATGTAGATATTAAATAGCAGGGGGGAGAGGACCGACCCATGAGGCACCCCACAAGGGAGAGACCTAGAGGTCGACCTCTAACCCCCCCAGTAACACTGACTATGACCAACCGGAGAGGTAGGAGGAGAACCACTGGAGAACATAAAGGGAAGGTTGGAGACTGGATGGTAGTTATTAAACATGGCTGGGTCCAGGGAAGGCTTGTTGAGGAGGGGGCACACAAGTGCCTCCTTATAAAGGGCCGGAAAGGACCCCTTCCCCAAGGAGACATTGACAATCTCCTGGGCCCAGCTCCGTGTCACCTCTTGGCTGGCCGAAACCAACCAAGAGGGACACGGATCCAGTAGACAGGTGGCGGAACTCACAGCTCCAATGGCCTTGTCCACTTCATCAGGTGTCACCAAGTCAAACTCCTCCCAGACTGATGGACAAAGACGTTTAGCCCCAGTCACCTCGACTGACTCATTGTCAGCCGATACTGCTATGTAATTGGAGTCGAGATCAGCCCGGATTCGAGCAACTTTATCAGCAAAAAACGAGTTAAATTCCTCGGCACTACCCTGCAAGGGCTCCCCAACTGCCCCCTGATTTAAAAGGGAGTGGGTCACCCTAAACAGAGCGGCCGGGTGGGATTCCGCTGATGCAATCAAGGCGGCATGGTACAAGCATCTTCTGCCTTGAGCACCACTTTGTAGGCCTTAATAAAAGCTCTTACAAGTGTTCAGTCGGATTCAGACTTACTCTTCCTCCATCGCTTCTCTAGATGTCTCTTCTGGCATTTCAACTCCCGGAGCTCCTCGTTGAACCATGGAGCTCTATGGGGTCTAGTGCCACAGAGAGTCGCAATGGCGCAATTCGGTCGAGAGACTCCGCTGCAGCCTTGTTCCAGGCCTCAGCAAGAGATTCTGCTGAGCTATGGATGAGGGAATCTGGTAAAACCCCAAGCACCCTCTGAAAGCCCTCAGGGTCCATCAGGCGTCTGGGGCAGAACCTCCTAATTGGTTCCGCCTCCCTGCGGGGGAGGATTGGAGCCAGGAGATCAAGCCGCAGTAGAAAATGGTCTGACCATGACAAAGGCAATGCTTCTAAGCCCCTTAGTCTCAGACCATTATTCAATTGCTCCGAGAGGAATATCATGTCTGGTGTGTGTCCACCCTCGTGAGTCGGACCCTGAACTACTGTGCTAATCCAGAGGAACCACCGAGTGATGGCAGATTGAAGTCCCCCAGGACAATGAGTCTGAGGAACTCCACCGCCAACCCGGCCACCTCCTCGAGCAGCACAGGCAGGGCTGTTGACACGCAGTTGGGAGGCAGGTACGTGAGTAACAAGCCCATCTGAACCCCTAAATCCAACTTCACAAGTATTCTTCTCTGTGTGTGGGCACATATAAATCCCGACATATTAAGCATAATCAAATTTAGGAATGATAGAAAAACAAAGGTGTTCCATTGTTGAGAACTGAGTTGAAGCTGCACTGCAGAATAAAAGTTTTATCCCATAAAGTGCCTTGGATCTAAAGATTGAGTAAATAGTTTCTTTTCTACTTATGATGAGAATGAGAAATGCTAAAACTGGTGGCTGATCCATCATGACCAAAACATGAAAGTTACTGAACGGACATTTTACAATTTCCGCTGTGATATGACAAATCACTTTATGTGATCATCCTTCAAGGCCAAATGATTGTCAGAAAGCAGCGATATCATGAGATATTTCAAATGTCCTCAGAATTGTTAAACGTGAGAACAAAGCTGGAATATTATGAACCTGTATTAAGGAAGTTCTTTGCTAGTCCGCCATCTTTTATGTGCAGAATTAGTGCCCAAATGTTCAGAAAGCATATAGTGGAAGAATAAGAACATATAGTAATCATTTGGCGGCTTTTGAAACGCCTGGGAGAACTCAAGCTCACCAATTATATACTGAAAAACTTCCAGCACATGCTTAATTGCCCCAACAAATAAAAACTTTTAATTGATCAAATGTGAATCTCGAAATTAATCTTTAATCAGTATGATTTATAACAAGATGGCTTCCCTTTTTCAGGCTAAATACTGTAATTAGTTTTTGTGAGGCATGCTAAGGACATTGCTTCAAATAAATAATTAGATATCAGTTGAATCGGATCTCATCTAAACGTGTTAAATTTCTTCATTGTGGTAAATAATGAAAAATAGACATTTTTTAAATAGGGAAATGAAAATATGGAGGCTACAATATTAACAGAATTCCCCATGCTGTATGTGTCTGTGTGGGTGATATTAAACATTCACTTGAACATTATTTTGGGAAGGGATTTGAGACAGGATGTAAAGATGCAAATGGCTCCAAGTACATCTAATTGTCATTCTGGACTAAGAGTGCAGCTATGCGACTTTCCACATAAGAAAGTTGAGCCTGGCTTGTTCCTTAGTAAACTGCCTTGGAAATGGTCCTGGGTTGGGCCGAGAGGCAAAAAAGGAGCTGTGATGTTCCTTCAATACACCAGGGTGATTCGACACAAAAATATGTAACCCTTCCCTGGTGCAGAGCTGAAGGGATTGGATACTGTAGCCTAGAGGTTAATTCTCTGCCTTACAAGGCAAAGGTTGCAGGTTCAAGTCCCAGTGAGGGTATGGCTAGCTGATGAGGCCAAAATAAGGGCGAAATAGATCTATCCTAATCTCCCTTAATTTTCCAATTCAGCAAAAAACATGTGACATATATATATATATATTTACAGCAGCACGAAGCTTATAACTTCAGCCTGATGATGGTGAATGTGATTTCACCGAAACGTCGCATAGACACTCAAAATATTACACAGGGCAAAACCCGAACTCAGAACAATATATGTATGTATGTATGTATGTATGTATCAAAAACATAAATATATATATATGACGGTCTTGGTATATTCGGGTTTCTTCCCATGTAGGATTTAGAAATTTCTGGCGATGTTTTGACGAGGTCCCACTCATCATCTTCAGGATGGTGCTTCTGTCCTTGTTCTAGGGTGTTCGCCCTAGAACAGGGACAGAAGCACCAGCCTGAAGATGACGAGTGGGAACTCGTCAAAACGTCACCAGAAATTTCTAAATCCTACACGGGAAGAAACCCGAATATACCAAGACCGTCATACCTGTACCCGTGAAAATCTACGAAAACACACATATGTATGTATGTATGTATTGTATGTATGTATGTATGTGAGTATATGTGTGTATATATATATATATATGTATGTGTATATATATATATATATATATATATATATATATATATATATATATTCATAGATAGATACACATGTGACTCTTTGCCTAGCCTTCTGAAGACATTTTTTCAAAGTGCACTCTCTAAGTGGGCTGCTCAGCGAAATATGTACATTCATAAAATAGCTGATTGAAAAGCAATATTTCAGATAAATACAAGCCAGCGATCTATCAGCAGCTATAATAAAAGCTGGGCTTCAGGCTGTGATTTTATTTTGAAATAATAAGAATTGCTTTATTCTTTTTACTTGAGTTACCATGGTAATTCTGTCGTGTAGCAGTGCTATATTGATTTAGAAAGTGGACAGTAATATTTCTTTTGTGTTACTCTGTTTCTAGGGGTTGATTTCTAATTTCCACTTGGAGATTACTTTTATAAATTTCTTAAGTCCTTCTGCTTTTTTTTGCTCTAGCAGTGTAATTTTCCTCTCAGAGAGTACTATTTTCTGAGCTTATTGGTTTGCTCTTTTTTAAAATTAAACTTGCTGGTTTCAAATATTGAAATGACATCTTTGTCTGTGTCTGTACTTTGGTTTAGCAAAATATTACAATCTAGTGTTTTATGCTTAATAATTTAAGGGGAGCTTTATGATTGTCATCCGTGGTTGTTGAATAACATATGATTAAATTAACAGAGAACATAGACCTCTAACATTTTAATACTGACTAATGATGTCTTATCCTTATTAAGCGTGGCTTTTAAAAACCTCATATGCAAGGACAAGTTTTAATAATTAAGATATAAAGTTATCTATGTGTTGCATAATAACTTATTACATCTTATTTCATCTGAAGTTCTGAGTTTTTTTTAAAAAGAGAACTGGTTGAACATGAAAATATTGGCTAAGGTGCAAATATCTTCATTTATATAGGCAAGTATATCATATTGTTAATTCTTTTGCATCTTTACAGAGAGAACAGCCCAAAAATTATTTCAGAAAGAAAATGACACTTAAATTCAGTGTGATTATATGTGGGATTGCTCTGCCAGAATTTGAGAAGTCTAGTTTTTCATTTGATACAAGGCTTGAGTAGGAAGGCTACATAATTTTTGTTTTGTATTTTTTTAAATGCAGCTACTGTCCAGATGTTTAATGTGAAAAATCCAAGAATAACAAACATCAAACATATTTTACAGATCATTTAAGCTGAGGATCCTCTATTTGATGTCAGATGGTCACAGTTTAAATGCCAGTGTGTGTGTGGTTTAATAAGTCTGTGTCTCATAGCCCAAAGCTTCAATCTGAAAGCTATTATTCTAGTTATATTATTTATTCCCCTCCTATTTTAAAACTCAAAAATCCACAGCATGAAAAACCCAATACATTACAGCCTGAAGATATTTTAATCGTGAAATCATTTCACTCTATATTTTTTTGGTTTGCTTGATTACTGGAGACATAATTTACAAAAACTGAAGGAACAACATATCTTGAATGCCAAAACAAATATTATTTTGGGACCTAATGAAATACAGAGTTCTGGAAACCTGCGCTGTGTCACCTTTCACAGCAAATAATACAAGTTGCCCCAGAAGCGGAGTAAAGACGCTGAGACATATTGTGGATTAAATAAGGGTCATTTTATTAAATTAGCATAAATTTAAATAACGTAACTTTAAATACGTAAATTTAAATATTTAAATTCAACATAACTAAGGACCTGCAGAGGCCAAAACTAACGGGGCAGAAATTCCTACCAGAAACTTCCTTGGCAACATTGGGCAAAAACTCCTTGCTGAACCAGGTGAAGGTAGCCATGCCCCTTTGTCGTGTGGGAGGAGTTCACCCTCCAATCCCCGTGGGAAATTGGATCCGCTGATTCCCATGGACATCCTCTCTCCAATCCCCGAAGTTGTTCCAACCTCTAGTTCCTGGAGAGAGGCGGTCCATCACCCTTTAAAGGATGCCCAAAGGAGCATGCGCAGTTGCTTCTAATTGCCCATTTCCGCCCCTAACCTGCCAAACCCCAATGACCAGAGGGAGGTCTATACTAACATCTAAGTGCGCCACACCCCCTAACCAATCCAGTCCGTACCGTCAGTGTGGAATAGGCGAAAAAACGGCCGCCTCTAAAGGGGAGGCCGCAAAAAATTCCTATTCGGCCCCGAGGCGACCTCCTTAGGACACACTGTTAATAGTGGAGGGTGGGCGGGTGTTCGCTTCAACATGCAGCCAGGCATGGAGGAGGTCCTGCTCGGATCGCCCTTAAATAGGGCGATCCAGGACCTCCCCTGTCTCCCAGAAGGCAGCGCGCCGACCTGGCGCGCTACCAAAAGCCGAACTTCCGAGTTTTTCCGGAACCTGGAAGTTCGGGGCTCAATAGAGCTGCGCACAGCATCCCCCTTGCTCCGGGGGCAATTTTGGCCGGCGGTTTAAGCCGCTGGTCGTGCATTTCCATGGCTGGCAAACGGAATCTAGAACAATGCCTCAAATCATTAAGGCAGAAAGAAATGCTATCTATCTATCTATCTATCTATCTATCTATCTATCTATCTATCTATCTATCTATCTATCTATCTATCTATGAATGGTTTTCATTTGAATGATCCTCATAAACAATATTGCTGTACTGCTGTTTTTCTGTTGTTAACAAATCAACCTAAGGTTTCTCTCTCTCTCTCTCAAACTGACCATTACAAAGATGACATCAGTTTAAAGTGTAACCATCTAAATATTATAAAAGCATAACCCCAAGCAGTTTAACCAATATAGATAATGGTGGGAAATTATAAAGCTTCTCTGTCTTTTGTTTAGAGAGCCATTGATTGTTGAAGTACAGTATAGCTACTGATGTTTTGCTTTCAAGCTTAATACAGCCCTTTTGATTGTTGTCAGCTGGTTGAAGTACCACAGTACTTATGCTGTTGCAGGGGTGGGTTCCTCACAGTTTGGATGGGTTTGCCTGAACTGGTATCAACCTGCTGGTGATGTCACAATGACATCACCCAACCAGATCGATCAGTGCTGGTCCGTGGGCACCGCCATCTTTTTAAAAATTTCTTTTAACTTTTTAAAATTATTTTTTCTTCTGTGTATGTTCAGAAGCCAAGTTTCCAGCACTGTGTTTTCAGTCACCAGCTTGTTTTTGAAGTGTTTTAAATTATTTAAAAAATTTTGTGGGGTATTTTGCACTGTGAATGCACATGTGTGGCCACAAGGCACGACCACGCGGTGTGGGAGAAAGCAAACAAGCAGTGAGGTAAATTGGAACCCACCCCTGCATTGAGGAAGGAGCCCCCAAAGCTGCCGGCATTGGATTTCCAAGCGGAAGAGGTGCTCTTGCAAAGTAGCTTTCAAAGAGAATGAAGCTTCTTTGTAACAGCCAAGGACATGGCTGGCCTGCAAGCGGTGTGTCCCCTTGTCGCTGGATGTGGGACCAGAGGCAGAATGGAGGCTAAGCAGGTGGTAGCCCAGAATAGGGCTCGAAAGGTGGCTGAGCCTCTGTTAAGGAATGTGCAGAATGCTTGAATTATCAAGGACATACACAGAGGAAAAGGTGGGATTCCAGCACATATCCAGGAGATATGAGTAAATATTCAGTCATACAAGACAGACACATTAAAATGTATAAAATAGGGTCTACTTTAGAAATAGAACAGCCAAGTTAAACAGTCCAGTCATACACATTCAAATCAGTGAATATCTCTTAATACAATAATAATATTACAAGCCTGTCTTTGTATTACATGTCAGACATATATTACAGCTTACAAAAATATCAAACTATCATCAAACACACAGAACTTACTACATCAGTCACAGTGAATCAGCAGAAAGAAAGAACAGAGAGAGAAAAATCATGCTTTCTGGCTCCCTCTTATGGCAATTTTGCAACACTACCTATTAAACTATAGTACTTCAATACATACAAGCATTCATTGTTAGCTTGCTTATATATTGCAAACCCAACCGTCTTGTACATAGTACTAACAGTCGCACTGTGTCCCCCCCCCACAACCGAGAAGCCTGCAGCTCCCACCTGCCGTTGGTCTTTGATGGCATAAGAAGTTTGTAGCCACCACTGCAGGCTCAATTCTGCAGGCTCAATTCCTCAGGTAAAGAGGAAGCGACTGCAGAGACATTTCAGAGGCCAAGCCTTTTTTTTTCTTTTCCACCTTCTGCCGCCGTAGGTTTTTGGAGAGAAGTGCCCTTCATGGCATCGGACCAGAATATCTCAGGGACCGTCTTCTGCTGCACAAATCCCAGCAACCGGTTAGGTCCCACAGAGTTGGCCTTCTCTGGGTCCTGTTGTCTAAACAATGTTGTTTGGCGGGACCCAGGGGAAGAGCCTTCTCTGTGGTGGCCCCAACCCTCTGGAACCAACTCCCCCTGGATATCAGGGTTGCCCCTGCCCTACTTGCCTTTCATAAGCTCCTTAAAACCCACCTCTGTCATCAGGCATGGGGGAATTGAGATATTCCCTTCCCCCTAGGCTTATAAAATTTATGCATGCTATGTCTGTTTGTATGATTGGTCTCTTAAATTGGGGTTTTTTAAATTACTTTTTATATTAGATTTGTTATATTTGTCTTTTTTACTGCTGTTAGCCGCCCGAGTCTGCAGAGAGGGGCGGCATACAAATCTAATAAATAAATAAATGAATGAATGAATGAATGAATGAATGAATGAATGTTAAAGAAAAGTGAAAGGGAAGCATGGTGGGTGCAGTAGGAGAGAGATGGGTGAGAAGCCTTTAATTTGCTTTGTGTGACACTAGTGGGGCAGGGCGGGGCAGGAATGAGTTGTCGGCTTACTGCAGTCATGGGAAGGGAAAAGAGAAAGCATCCCTCAATGGACGTGGTTTTTCAATGAGGTTTTGCTGGACCTCTGTAGCGTTAGGGCAACAGCAGCAGCTGCCAAGGTGATGGGCGCTGTTTGCTGTTCCTCTCCATGCTGTAAAAAGCAACCCTTGCCCCAAAGAGGTAGCAGTCTGACGAAAATAGCGCCGGCGGACTTACCCGCCGGTGCCTTTTGCAGGAGGGCCGGGCAGACAACTGGACACATGGCGTAGCTGCCATGTTGTTTCGGCCGAAGTCTCGCGAGACTCGCGAGACTTTGGCCGAAGATCGGGCCAGAATGGCACGATTGTGACGTGTCCGGGCGGGGCCTGCCAGCCCTATAAAAGGGCGTGCAGGCCCGGGCTCAGCCTTTTCGCCCAGACATCGTCGTGAGCAGACACCCACCCGCCCTCCCTATTTTCAGTGTGCTATTATGGGTCGCCCTAGGGGGCCGAATAGGAATTTTTTGCGGTCTGGCCTGTTAGCCGAACCGTTTTTCCGCCTATTCCACACTGTGGAGAAGGATAAGCGGTTAGGGGGTGCTTGCACCTGTTAGTCTAATTGGCTTACCTTTGGTCATTTGGGTAGGCAGGTTAGGGGCGGAAAATTGGGTGGTGGTTTAGCAACTGCATGTTCTCTGTTGGGCATCTTTGGGGATGATTGACAGGTTCTATCCAAGCTTGTGGTATTGGCGACCTGAGCAGTTGGGGGGAACCTGTCTTTGGGTCCCGCACATTTAAGTCCCCTGGTAGGGGTTAGCCGGTGGGACCTCCCACATGCAAGTGCATGGCAGGGTCTCAGGTGAGGGAGGGGTCCCTCACCTGGACTAGCATGGAGCTACGCCCATAAGTTGCCCAAGAAGTTTATCTGACGTCATTTTCCGCCCCGGAAGCAATTGTTTGACCCTGCAGGTCCATTGTTTGGGTCATAGTTAGTTATGTTAATTATGCTAATTTAATTAAATAAATTATGCAAATTTATTTTAATAAAAATGACCCAGTTTTAAATCCAGCTCTTGTGTCCCTGTCGTTACTCCGTCTCTTCTGCAATAAGATGCATGCCTACAGAGTGGTAGTAAAAAAAAATTGGAACCTACTCCTGTGCTGTTGTCTTAAATAATGGAATCAGTACTTAATCAATTGGCTTCTGAAACTGACAAATTTGTCTTGTTTAGAGACTTGATTATACTTATTCGAATTTGGAATGAAGTTATTTGGAAACTATTTGGTTTGCGGGCACTCCGCCTTCCAATTAGAAGCCGAACATCCAGATTGAAGTCAACAGATAGAAGTCAAATAAATTAAACAGTATTGACAATAATCTATATTTAATAGCTATTCCAGTGACTATGCTATGGTATAATGAGCATTGAGCTTTAAACTAGATGAAACAATCACATGGTTTATCTAATTTAGCATGCTGTCACCACTAATTGATGGACCATGACTATTTGGAACATGCTGAACTTCATAAATTCACTTTCCTATTACAGAAAGAAATTCACTTTCAAATTAAAAACACTTCTCTCCTAAGGTTCAGGAGAGGTGTTTTTAATAGGAAAGTGAACACAAGAATGAAGGGGCACAATCTGAGGTTAGTTGGGGAAAAGATTAGAAGTAACATGAGAAAATATTATTTTACTGAAAGAGTAGTAGATGCTTGGAACAAACTTCCAGCAGATGTGGTTGGTAAATCCACAGTAACTGAATTTAAACATGCCTGGGATAAACATATATCCATCCTAAGATAAAATACAGAAAATAGTATAAGGGCAGACTAGATGGACTATGAGGCCTTTTTCTGCTGTCAATCTTCTATGTTTCTATAAATTCCCTCTGTGTTCATTTCTTTTCTTCCAAAGTACTTGTGGAGAATAC
Organism: Erythrolamprus reginae; assembly: GCF_031021105.1. NCBI lineage: Eukaryota > Metazoa > Chordata > Lepidosauria > Squamata > Dipsadidae > Erythrolamprus > Erythrolamprus reginae. The sequence goes on from NC_091950.1 coordinate 123,328,684, forward strand.
CATAAAGTTTTCAGTATGGAGTTTGGAAACTTAGGTTGAGGAGGGTTTTTTGTTGCTTTTTAGACATCATAAACCCTTCCAACATTTTAGAAATCGATCAGGGGAGTTTTAAACTGGTGAATCAAAGCTCTATGTAGTAATATTTCACATTGTTTTTTCCCCATATTTTTAAATTAATGTTTTCAATAATGTTCAGAGTGGCACACTGGATAAATCTATCAACAATTATTCAAAAGTTGCATATAAGAATATCATCTATATAAAATGTCCATATCATCTATGCCATGCGTGATTTGATGCACCTTTATATACCTGTTTGGAGGGGTTTTTTAGAATTAGAATATTCTTTTAAGGTATGTGGACAGGATGAAGATTTACCATAACTTTATATCAAGGCATTATTATATTAGAAATCCTGCTTTCAAATTCTTCTCTGTATGATTCCAAGGGGAGAATGTGTCCATTTTTTTTCAGTGGTGAAAAACTGAAATGCTACTAATAAGCCCCAGTTTGGACATACAGTGATCCCTTTATTTTCGCGGTCTTGATTTTCGCGAAACGCTATACCACGGTTTTTAAAAAAATAATAATTAAAAAATACTCCACGGGTTTTTTTCTATACCACGGTTTTTTCTTCCCTTCTCTCTCTTTCTCTATCTCTCCCCCTCTTGCTCTCTCTCTTTTTCTCACTTTCCCTCTCTTGTTTTCTTTCTCTCACTCTCTCTCTCTCTTGTTATCTCTTGCTCTCCCCCCTCTTTCTCTCTCACGCGCCGGCCCGTGCATCCACCAGCCTCTGGAGAATGCCTGTCCCGCCTCTCTTGCAGCAGAGGAGAAAGAGAGGTGGAGCGGGGTGGCGAGCGGGCGGGCGAGCGGCGAGCGAGCGGCCGGGCGAACGGCAGGTGGCCGGGCGAACGGCGGGTTGCCGGGCGAACGGCGGGTGAGCGGGCGGGGGGCGGGCGAGCGGCGAGCGAGCGGCCGGGCGAACGGCGGGCAGGTGGGTGGGCGGGCGAACGGGCGAACGGCGAGCGAGCGGCCGGGCGAACGGTGGGTGGCCGGGCAGACGACGGGCAGATGGCGGGCGGACGGGCGAGTGGCGAACAGTGGGTGGGCGGGTGCCTATGGGGAACGGTGGCCGCCAGCGCTGCTGCAGGAGGACCCGTGTCCAAAGAAAGCCGGTGAGAGGGGTAGTTTTTGGCTGTCCATAGCCAAAAATTGTGTTTTTACTTCCGCGCCGCTACATCGCGGAAAATCGATTTTCGCGGGAGGTCTTGGAACGTAACCCCCGCGAAAATCGAGGGATCACTGTACTGGTAGCAGCGGCTGTAGTGGTTCTGAAAACTAGTAGCAGCAGTAGTGCAAGGCTTCACCCACTCTCCCAGATTTATTTATTTATTATTTATTTATTGGATTTGTACACCGCCCCTCTCCGGAGATGTTACCATTTCCTATTTTAAAAACACTCTGTGCATGCGCAGAGGGTGAAAAAGCACGCTGGATGCAAAGCGTGCACTTCCGAACCAGTAGGGAAGGTAAGTAGATTTCACCACTGATTTTTTTCTCCTCAGGTCCGTCAACAAAGGACTGGAGAGGAATAGTCTACATATGAGCGTGGAGCAGAAAATGCCATTCAAATAATGTTTTGGAAATTAAAGAGCTCAAAAGTAGCTTCTGACCTAGTTCAGAGTTCATTGAAATGAGCATTTCAGCATTGAATCTCTATCAATAAGTGAAAGAGCGGATATTTCCAATTGGCAAATAGAGGAACCGTCCATTTTTTAAACTCATCTTTCAGAAGAGGGGCTAGTTCTGTCCATTGTACTTTATCATTACAGTGAAAGGGGGGTATGATTGAAACATTTAAATGTGTTAAAAGGTTAAATAAGGTTCAGGAGAGAAGTGTTTTTAATAGGAAAGTGAAGACAAGAACAAGGGGGCACAATCTGAGGTTAGTTGGGGGAAAGATCAGAAGCAACATGAGAAAATATTATTTAACGAAAGAGTAGTAGATGCTTGGAACAAACTTCCAGCAGATGTGGTTGGTAAATCCACAGTAACTGAATTTAAACATGCCTGGGATAAACATACGGTGGTACCTCTACCTAAGAACGCCTCTACTTACAAACTTTTCTAGATAAGAACCGTGTGTTCAACATTTTTTTGCCACTTCTCAAGAACCATTTTCCACTTACAAACCCCAGCCTCCGAAACTGTAACTGGAAAAGGCAGAGAGAAGCCTCTGTGGGTCATCTTTAGGAATCTCCTGGGAGGAAACAGCCAGAAAAGATGGGGAGAAGCCTCCACATGGCCTCTCTAGGAATCTCCTAGGAGGAAATAGGGCCTCCCCCCTCCCTGTGGTTTATTTATTTATTTATTTATTTATTTATTATTTGGATTTGTATGCCGCCCCTCTCCGAAGACTCGGGGCGGCTCACAACAGGTGAAAAACAATCCAATACAACCCAATTAATTAAAATATTATAAATTTAAGAAAATCCCCTATACTAACATACACACATACAGGCATACCATATATAACTTCAACGTGCCCAGGGGGAGATGTTTAGTTTCCCCATGCCTGACGGCAAAGGTGGGTTTTGAGGAGTTTACGGAAGGCAGGAAGAGTAGGGGCAGTTCTGATTTCCGGGGGGAGTTGGTTCCAGAGGGCCGGTGCCGCCACAGAGAAGGCTCTCCCCCTGGGGCCCGCCAACCGGCATTGTTTAGTTGACGGGACCCGGAGGAGGCCCACTCTGTGGGACCGAATCGGTCGCTGGGATTCGTGCGGCAGAAGGCGGTCTTGGAGATATTCTGGTCCAGTGCCATGAAGGGCTTTAAAGGTCATAACCAACACTTTGAATTGTGACCGGAAACTGATCGGCAGCCAATGCAGACTGCGGAGTGATGGTGAAACATGGGCATACCTGGGTAAGCCCATGACTGCTCTCGCAGCTGCATTCTGCACGATCTGAAGTTTCCGAACACTTTTCAAAGGTAGCCCCATGTAGAGAGCATTACAGTAGTCGAACCTCGAGGTGATGAGGGCATGAGTGACTGTGAGTAATGAGTCCCGGTCCAGATAGGGCCGCAACTGGTGCACCAGGCGAACCTGGGCAAACGCCCCCCTCGCCACAGCTGAAAGGTGGTTCTCTAATGTGAGCTGTGGATCGAGGAGGACGCCCAAGTTGCGGACCCTCTCTGAGGGGGTCAATGATTCCCCCCCCCCAGGGTAATGGACGGACAGATGGGATTGTCCTTGGGAGGCAAAACCCACAGCCACTCCGTCTTATCCGGGTTGAGCTTGAGTCTGTTGACACCCATCCAGGCCCCAACAGCCTCCAGGCACCGGCACATCACTTCCACCGCTTCGTTGACTGGGCATGGGGTGGAGATGTAAAGCTGGGTATCATCGGCATATTGATGATACCTCACCCCATGTCCTTGGATGATCTCACCCAGCGGTTTCATGTAGATGTTAAATAGCAAGGGGGAGAGGACCGACCCCTGGGGTACTCCACAAGGGAGAGACCTCGGAGTCGACCTCTGACCCCCCACTAACACCGACTGCGACCGGCCAGAGAGGTAGGAGGAGAACCACTGAAGCACAGTGCCTCCCACCCCCAACCCCTCCAACCGGTGCAGAAGGATACCATGGTCGATGGTATCGAAAGCCGCTGAGAGATCGAGGAGCACCAGGACAGAGGATAAACCCCTGTCCCGGGCCCGCCAGAGATCATCCATCAACGCGACCAAAGCGGTTTCCGTGCTGTAACCGGGCCTGAAACCCGACTGCTGGGGACCTAGATAATCGGCTTCTTCCAAGGACCGCTGGAGCTGGAGTGCCACCACCTTCTCGACAACCTTCCCCATGAAGGGAAGGTTGGAGACTGGATGATAGTTGTTAAGTACTGCTGGGTCCAGGGAAGGCTTCTTGAGGAGGGGGCGCACAAGCGCTTCTTTATAGAGTGATGGAAAAACTCCCCTCCCCAAGGAAGCGTTGGTAATCTCCTGGGCCCAGCTCCGTGTCACCTCCCTGCTGGCCGAGACCAACCAGGAGGGACACGGATCCAGTAAACAGGTGGCGGAACTCACAGCTCCAATGGCCTTGTCCACTTCATCAGGTGTCACCAGATCAAACTCTTCCCAGACAGGTGGACAAGTACGTGCCCCAGTCACCTCGACTGACTCGTTGTCAGTCGACTCTGTTTTACAATTGGAGTCGAGGTCGGCCCGGATCTGAGCGACTTTATCAGCGAAAAACGTGTTAAACTCCTCGGCACTACTCTGCAAGGGCTCCCCAACTCCCCCCTGGTTAAGAAGGGAGCGGGTCACCCTAAACAGAGCGGCCGGGCGGGATTCCGCTGATGCAATCAAGGCGGCATGGTACGCGCATCTTGCCGCCTTGAGCGCCACTTTGTAAGTCTTAATAAAAGCTCTTACAAGTGTTCGATCAGATTCAGACCTACTCTTCCTCCATCGCTTCTCTAGACGTCTCTTCTGGCGTTTCAACTCCCGGAGCTCCTCGTTGAACCATGGGGCTCTACGGGGTCTAGCGCCACGGAGAGGTCGCAAAGGCGCAATCCGGTCGAGAGCCTCCGCAGCAGCCGTATTCCAGGCCTCCGCAAGAGACTCCGCCGAACTGTGGATGAGTGCCTCTGGAATAACCCCAAGCGCCATCTGGAAACCCTCTGGATCCATTAGGCGTCTGGGGCGGAACATCTTCATTGGTTCCGCCTCCCTGCGGGGAAGGATTGGAGCCAGGAAGTCAAGCCGTAGTAGAAAATGGTCTGACCATGACAAAGGCACTGCTTCTAAGCCCCTTAGTCTCAGACCATTGCTCAATTGCTCGGAAAGGAATACCATGTCAGGTGCGTGCCCCCCCTCATGAGTCGGACCCCGTACTACTTGAGTCAGATCCATGGCTGTCATGGTGGCCATGAACTCCTGTGCCAACCCCGAGGTTTCGCCGAGTGACGGCAGGTTGAAGTCCCCCAAGACAATAAGTCTGGGGAACTCCACCGCCAACCCGGCTACCTCCTCGAGTAGCACAGGCAGGGCTTTTGACACGCAGCTGGGAGGCAGGTACGTGAGAAATAAGCCCACCTGAACCCCTAAGTCCAACCTCATCAAGAGTGACTCGCAACCCGCAATTTCCGGAGCAATGAGTCCACGTAGGCAAAGGCTCTCCCTGGCTATAATAGCCACTCCTCCCCCCCCCTTCCCTGGGGTCGAGGTTGATGCCATATCTGAAACCCAGCTGGGCAAATTTCAGAGAGAGGAACACCTACCTCTGGGCCCAGCCAGGTTTCAGTAATACATGCCAGGTCGGCCTCCTCATCCAGGATCAGATCCCGGATGAGGAGAGCTTTATTTACCACCGGTTTCCCCAATCGCACGCATTATTTGCTTTTACATTGATTCCTATGGGGAAAATTGCTTCTTCCTACAAACTTTTCTACTTAAGAACCAGGTCACGGAACAAATTAAGTTCATAAGTAGAGGTACCACTGTATATCCATCCTAAGATAAAATACAGGAAATAGTATAAGGGCAGACTAGGTGGACCATGAGATCTTTTTCTGCCGTCAATCTTCTATGTTTCAATGTTTCTATCAGAGGTATTCTGTGAAAGTTCATAAAAGTAGTTTAAAAACCCAACGAAGAAGGAACAAAGTTTTAATTGCTCGATTTTTGGAAGATGGAGGAAGGAGACACCTCCGCACCCCTCAAATCCCACAGAAGAGAATTCCATCTGAAAGAAGTCGCTTGCATACAGAGCATTTCTGCCTCCTTCCATCATTAAATAATCTCTCTTAGAAATGCTTTAGAGTATGTCCTTTGCAACTTTCAATATGCTTTTTTAGCGAAACATTATAGATGCTGGCAGGTGGTATTTTTGGCAAATGACCTCTGCTCGTACATACATGTTCCAAAGTTGGCCTTTTTCCTCTTTTATTTTAATGTTGTGCTCTGAAAAAAAAACCCCTCTTGCCTTCAGAAAAGGAAGACTAAAAAGATTTGCTTAAAGAGAAAAGAAAAAGAAGTAGGTTGACTAGAAATATTCTCTAGATATTTAGTGGATCCTCTTTTCCACATCAGGAGTCTAGTTGTAGTTCATATGCTCCTACTCCATAGCTATCCTGGAAGATCCCTGCATAACATCTCAAGGCACTTTTGATCCCAAAAATATGCTTTTAGGGGAAAAAATACAGCTATTATCAATATCCACACTACTTTCATATATGTGAAAGAAGTGGACATAGCAGAGCAAAAATCCCATTTCATACCATTCTAGCTGAAATATAGTTCCAGCTTGAATCATCATTTGATTTTCCTCCAATTTCTGATTTTTGGATTTCAATTACATTAATATGTAGAGGCAATTATGGGCCAGTATGAGAGTTTCCTCTACTAAGCGTCAATGATCAAATTTTAAAAAATAATAATTTAGAAATGTGTGTGGGGTTTTTTCTTTTAAAGTTAGACTATTGATGTTGGCTATATACTGTATAGTCAGTGTAATATTCTCTCTCCTTTATTTTATATAGTAGTGCAATAAATAATAAAGGGGAAAACATATTAATCATATAGCACACAGCTCATTTTAAAATGCTGCATTAACCCCTGACCACGCAGAGTAATATTAGTCAGGCTTTACTTCTGATTGATAAAGAGCCAGCTCCAATATACAGTATATATATTGGAAAGCACCTAGAACAATACTTCAGCCCTACCAGAGAAAAGGACTTCTTAATAGATAGCTTACCCTTGAAATTAAATGAAGTGTGACAAACCCAGGAACCTAAAACTGCTGAAAAGATGATTGGGTCATAAAAAAACAATATGTAATTTCAAAAGCCAAGCACCTTGCATATGGGTGTCAACATCTTTTTCTTTTACAAAAAAAAGGAGAAAGTAATTTCTTTAGCATAATTAAATGATGTAGCAATCATAATCCTACTGCTCCTCTCCCTCTCTCAAATGCACCTTAACGGAAGATGCTCTGGTTTATTTAATTACAATTTCTGGTGATATCTGAAGCTTGCATCATGAACTCAGAATGATGTTTGCTAATGTTACGCCTTATAAGCATTGCTTGAAAATAATGTGTCCCATTCTTAACCTCATGAAATACTATTTTAAGAAACCAAGAATTAAGGTGAAATAGAGGAAGGACTAAAGTTGGGAGGAAGCAGCTATCTAACTAGGGTGGACAATTCCGAAGACGGTCCCTAACGTAGATGAATCATGTTAGAAAGTCATGGAGAAGACCTCTTAGGTTGTTTCGAAAGTAAATGAAAAATAATTACTAAAACTTCCTAACTACTTCCCCCCTCCCATACAAATAGGAAGTTATGGTTTTAATGTAAGATATCATCTATTAAAAGTTGACTTGCTTGTTTTGGGCAGCCACTCTTTCACTTTACCAATCAACTGAGATTGATTTAGATTACTAGTGTTGGACCTTGTAGGTCATCTAGTTCAACCCCCTGCTCAAGCAGGAGTCCCTACACCATTTCAGACAAATGGCAGTCCAATCTCCTCTTGAAAGTCTCAAGTGTTGTAGCTCCCACAACCTCCACAGGCAAGCTGTTCCACTGGTTGATCCCTCTCACTGTCAGAAAGTTTCTCCTTATTTCCAGGTTGAATCTCTCCTTGGTCAGTTTGCATCCATTGTTCCATGTCTGGCCTTCTGATGCCTTGGAAAACAGCCTGACCCCCTCCACTGTGTGGCAGCCCCTCAAATATTGGAACACTGCTATCATGTCACCCCTGGTCCTTCTCTTCGCCAGGCTGGCCATGCCCAGTTCCTACAACAGCTCTACGTATGTTATTGAATGAGTTGGGGATAATTTTGTAGCCTAAGCTTTCAGTCTTCAGGTCAAGTGGGGCCTAAAAACTTCTCCAAAGTTTCTACTTTCACTCAATCATTGGGAAATATTCCTTACATGTTCATGGTTGTATCTAAAACAATCACTTGATGTTTCTTTAGTGATGGGATTTCCAGCTATTCAGATCTCTCTAAGTGAAAGATATGAATTGTTTATTTGAATGTAATAGTGGACATGTAAAAGAAGAGTATGTAAGTTAATCTTTTCGATGCTTCTATAAACATCAACATCCAACCACTACTGAAACAGACCTTTTATCTGAAACATCAAATTTAATGTGTGCTATAAACTAGTTTTTTGCAGTCAAGAATTCTAAAAACATTTAAGATAAAACTTCAGGCTAGAGAAAAAACCCGTAATTCTTCCAGTGTCTTTCCTTTCTTTTTTCTTTGACATCTTCAACCCCAAAAGGGACAATTTAATGGAGTCTGATGCTTTCAAACTTGGAAGTGATATTAAGCATCAATTAGCTGACCAGCTTCCCTGGTAAAACTGAAAATGCTTGCCAAAAATCTTGTGGTATTTAAGCCCTGTTTCAAGTCTCTTGTCAAATACTGAAATGGATCATTTCTTTTCCTTACACACACACACACACACACTGTTTTACTCCCCAGCCACTTTCAGCCCTACATCTGGCTTAATAGAAAGGGTTTTTGCATGGATAGCTTAGTTAGGCAGAGTGGTAATAAAACACTTTAAATTTATTGTGACATTTGGATTTAATTAAAAAATACACACTTAGAAAAGTAAAACATAATGCAAAGAGAGAGTTAGGAGGGTTTTTATTCCTCTCCTTTTCTTCCAAAAAATTAATTAGAGTTGGTTTTTTAAGATTGTTTATGTGCTGCTAATCATTGTAATAAATCATTTATACTGAAAAAGACACACTCTAATGTGTCTGTGTAACTGTTTATGTTCTCAAGTTTGTATCATGAACAAATTGATCTGGAAGTGAATTTATTAACCACAAGGGAAGAAATCATTAGTGCTTTCTCTAAATATTCCCCAGGTGCCTTTTTATTATAGTAGTTTACTGCTTTAACTAAATGTAACACTATGCAGTCTTGGTTGTAATTATGATGCAAATTGAGTTTCCATCACTTCAAAGTGAAAAAGTTGTATTTTGGCAAGGAGGGAGTGGTGGAACAGAACATTTCACATACACCCAGATCAGAAAATGGTGTAACTTCTAAGGTAAATTAATATTGACCAAAGTGGTTGCCTGGTAAAAATGTATGTGGAAATAGTAATGTGTGTGTAAGAGAACATTTATTGCATCAGAGACTTTTCAAAGTGGGACTCCAGAATGAACAAACCTTTAAGGGGGGGCAAGTGAGTCATCCCCAACTGTTTTGCTGTATTTTGTTGTGTTGAGGAGGAGTAACTTGCCTCCATGGTCAGCTATCTCACCAAAACAACTTATATCTTCTGTCCACAGATTCACTGTGGATCAGGATCATTCATGTTTTACTTTGATGATAACGATACCGTACCAATAGTGCTTAGACTTATATACCACTTTAGACTTATATACCACTCTAAGCGGTTTAGCTTGCAACAGATTTTACTGACCTCAGAAGTATGGAAGATTGAGTCAACCTTCAATTGGTCAGAACTGACCTGCCGAACTGCCGACAGTCAGGAATCAGCAGAACTAGCCTTCACTACTGCATTCTAACCATTGTACCACCATGGCTCCTATAGGATTTCCCAATTTTGTCCTTTGATTAAAACAGGTTGTTTAGCGAGCATTCAAAGTTACAGTGACCCTGAAAAATGTGGCTTATGATCATTTTTCACAGTTATGACTTGGGCAGCATCCCCATAATCATGTGATCAAAATTCAGATGCTTGGCAACCGATTTCTATTTATGATAGTTGCTGTTTCCTAGGGTCATGTGATCTTTTTTGTGACGTTCTGACAAAGTAAATGGGAAAGCCAATCTTGTTAGTAACTTAATCAACGACAATTATTTACTTAATGACTGTGCCAAGAAAGATCATAAAATGGGGCAAAACTCACCTAACTAATGTCTTAATAAATTTTGGATTCAGTTGTGGTCCTAAGTTGAAGACTACCTGTATTCTGAATGTTCTGCCGTGGTTGGGATATTTAAAGCTGCATTTTGATAACACCATTTAAAAATAATCAAGAAGGAAGAGTTTCATCTTTTGAAGACTATTCCTCTGAAGAACATGCCCACAATATAGAATAGAGCAAAGCTAGATGTACATTTCTCTTGCTTTTTATTAAGTGAAGAGAAGAGGTCATTAGCTTCCAAGAATCTAGCCAAACCACCAAAGCTTTGTAAAACACTGTTCATATTGTAACCCTAATTAACAAACAAGGAATAGCTCTATATCCATTTTTAAACTTGTCTTTTGTCCAAAAAGACAACACTTTTCATAGACAACTGATTTGTCCTTCACCGTTTTTAATTTGCTTAGCTGGCCATTGATTCCCTTACTTAGCACTGTATTTGTTTCTCCTTCACTAGTATAATAATAATAATAATAATAATAATAATAATAATAATAATAATAATAATAATAATAAAGTTGAAAAACGCATATCTTTGAGATTCTTCCTTTTAGCGCAGTCTACTTTTTTTTCTCACTCTATTTTCAAAACATCTTCTCGTTTTCTGCATTTCTTTCTGGTAATGCCTAGGGGAGATGCTCCTTTTTCATTAGTGGGCTGCTGCCTTTTTAGCCTCTTTAATTAGCCTTTTTAGTGGGGTGGATGGTGAAGATATAGTACCATTGTGATAAGTGGTCCAGTTAGAATTGTGTCCTGTTAGATTTGATGGGAATGTTCAAAGAACGGTTTGTGCAAACTTCTTTCCCCCCCCCCAAAATAGCGAGAATATTGCACTGTGTTCCACTACATTAGGTGTTCCTAATAATCCATAGGAGAATATTATAAAGATGTATTACTGCTTCCTGATATGTAGACTGTGATCATCACTAAATTTTATCAAAGTTCTGCCGTGGTTGAGATATTTTAAGCTGCATTTTGATAACACCATTTAAAAATAATCAAGAAGGAATAGTTTCATCTTTTGAAGACTATTCTTCTGAAGAACATGTCCACAATATAGAACAGAATAGAATAACAAGAGTTGGAAGGGGCATTGGAGGTCTTCTAGTCCAAATCCTGCTAATAATAATAACTAATATAATTAGTTGCTATAGAACTAAAGATGCAAATATATATGTGTGAACATTTTTGTAACAGACACCACCATTCCATTAATATTCTTCAAGATAAATAAATCATAGAGTGGTGGTAGCGAACCTAGAGCATGGGTGCCACAGCTGGCACGTGGACCCATATCTGCTGGCATGCAAACCGTTGCCCTAGCTCAGCTCCAACATGCATATGTGTGCTGGCCAGTTGATTTTTGTCTTGCACAGAGGCTCTGGGAGGGTGTTTTTGGCTTCCAGAGAGCCTCTGGGGGATGTAGGAGGGTACTTTTACCCTCCCCCAGCTCCAGGGAAGCCTTTGGGGCCTGGGGAGAGCAAAACACGAGCCTACTGGGCCCACTATAAGTTGGGAAACAAGCCATTTTTAGCTTCCAGAGGGCCTACGGGGGTGGGGAAAGCTGTTTTTGCCCTCCCCAGGCATGCGCAATAGTGCACACACACGCTCTTTCGGCACCCAAGGGAAAAAAAGTTTCACCATCACTGTCATAGAGTAATAAATGTTGGAAATGCGATAAAATAGAAAGAATATTTTACCACATGTAGTAAACATGTAAAAACTCTCGAAATTACTGAAAGGTAATTTCAGTAATTTCGAGTAATACAAGGCAGAAATATTTGGAAATTAAATTTGAAATTGAATCATATTACCAAGCACAATCCAAGGAAATACCAAGAAGAACTGTCATAATTTACTAAGATATATGCTCACAGCAGCAGGAATAAATTTTTCTTAACACTGAAAGAACAATAGAATTTTGACTTCTCATTGAGAACTTAAACTTAGAGGATATGGCAGAATTAACAATATATACCACATTTTGGAGCATAAGACGCACTGGAGTATAAGACATACCTTAGTTTTGGGGGAGGAAAACAAGAAAAAAAAGGCCCCTGCCTCCGAGCAATTTGCCAAACAGCAAACACCAAACAGCACAGATGAAATTCACTGTTTGCTGTGTCTTTCTGTGCATGTGTGCCTGACCTATAGAAATGGCAAAGAATTGGAGAAATGTACATTATATTGCGAGTATATTAATATATTAATATATTAATCCAGAATATTAATCCCAGTATATTAATCCTGGACAGTTTTCTTAAATCACACTAACTCCTCCCAATTATTTAAATAGATCTACTCCAAAAATTACTAAGTGAAGGCTTAAATCAGCTGACCTATCGCAATACAGGACACTGCTACATTTCAGATTATACTTTTATAGATCTTTAAAATTGATGTGGCTTTCTGGAAGTATTCTCTGCTACTTAAAAGAAGATACAATAGCACTGGGCCTTTTCAGATCAAGCATTTATTTTAAAAAATATTCTTCATTTTGTTAAGTTAATAATAAAGCAGTCTTTAAAAAATAAGTCTAATAATTTGGACATTCTATAGGCATTTATAGTTATTGATTTACCTCCTTGCAGCAAAAAAGCGAACAGCCAGTTTCAGGACATTCTGATCCCTCCAGCAATATAATTTCCGTGTAGCTTTAGCTTCACTTTCATTTTAGCATATGGGTTTCCCAGCAACTTAGAACATAAGAACCTAAGAAGAGCCATGCTGAATCAGGCCAAACTCCATCGAGTCCAGCATTCTGTGTCACACAGTGGCCCACCAATTGTCCGTGGGGATCTTGAGCAGAAAGAGAAGGCAAAACCCTCCCTTTCCCTTGACCCTCAACAAATGGTACTCAAGGGAATCCGGCCTACCTCAACCGGCATAGAGGCAGCACATGGACATCCAACTTCAATTAATTAGCTGAGTGTCAGGAGGCAGATAATCAGTGGCTTGTGCTAAGCAGGCTTGGTTACTGTTTGCTGGTAGGAGGTAAATTGCTGGCAGGCAGAGACCAAAGAGTGGGGGGGTGGCTGGGTGGGGCTACATTCGGTGTATAAGATGCATTTTTTTTGGTGTGTGTGTAAAAAGGTGTGTCATATGGTATCCACAAAAGACGTTTAATCAAATTTAAACAGGAATGGTTCCCATATATACAATATGTTATGCTGAATAGGAAATATAAAGACAGCTGGGCAACTAAGGTGCAAAGTAACAAGGAAGATTTGACAACGGATGTTCTATCTTGACTCTAAGCACAACACACAATCGAATGTGATCTTGGTTAGAGAAGACTTGGCTGTCTTGTTAGCCAAGCACAAATGATGCTGTTTGATTGAACTGTTGTTTTATGTGACTAGTGTCTGGCTACAGTGATTGCCGGGATGGTAAATAGCACTATTCTCAGCAATTGCTGTCATTAAATTAGAGATTAGCCTATACAGTACAAGTCAATGGTGAATTCACGGTAATTTGTGGACATGCAAATTGTAGTTGCATTGAGTTTGATCCAATGGAGAGCCTTAAAGCTTGAGATGTTCCAAAATCGAATGACATGAGACATTACAATATAAAAGAGAGCAGGCATACAGAACTTCTTGATCATGCCCAAGCCAGTTTCATCAGGCTATTTCATCTGGCTGTGCCTCAAAACTCACACTTTGTCTCGGCCATCATCTTACAAAGAGTCACTGCATGTGAACACTGACAGCACTTTGAAGTAGTAATTTCTAAGGGCTTTGCCTTCCTCTCATTTTGCCCCTTCAACCTCACTGGAATAACAATAACAAAAACAAAAACAAAAAAAGCAGTTTTTCTTAATGCTTAAAATGGACACTTACATCTTTCTCCCACTGGAACATCCATGCATAACATAATTGCCCAAGGCTTTCCATTTCTTCCTTTCTTATTCTGTGTTTTTTTAAACAAGTTTGCCCCAAACAAACTTGGTGTACCAGTTTGTTTGGGGCAGGGATAGGCAAAGTTGGCTCTTCTATGACTTGTGGACTTCAACTCCCAGAATTCCTGAGCCAATTATTCTAGCTCATGAATTCTGGGAGTTGAAGTCCACATGTCATAGAAGAGCCAAATTTGCCTACCCCTGGTTTGGGGGAATTCTGAGGGTCATTTCCTGGTCCTAGTAGAGAAAGATCTTAGAGCAAAACACTGCTTCCCAAATAGCTTTTCGAAATGCTTGGCAAGGATGAATACATGCGCAACTCTGCACAAAAGTGGCACCTTTAGTATGAAGAACTTTCACCGTGTTTGAGAAGGTGAAGGAAGGAGATGTGGGAATGGTAGGTGAATCAGAACATTGTGCACCAGAACTTTCCATTGTTCTATTTGCCGATGACTCTAAGTGTACAACAGGGTTGATATTCCTGGAGGCATCTGTAATATGGTAAATGATTTAGCTTTACTAGATAAATGGTCAAAGCAATGGAAACTGCAGTTTAATGTTTCAAAATGTAAAATAATGCACTTGGGAAAAAGAAATCCTCAATCTGAGTATTGTATTGGCAGTTCTGTATTAGCAAAAACTTCAGAAGAGAAGGATTTAGTGGTAGTGATTTCTGATGTTTGGCTGCATAGCTAGAGGTATAACAAGCAGGAAGAGGGAGATTATGATCCCGCTATATAGAGTGCTGGTGAGACCACATTTGGAATGCTGTGTTCAGTTCTGGAGACCTCACCTACAAAAAGATATTGACAAAATTGAACGGGTCCAAAGACTACAAGAATGGCGGAAGGTCTTAAGCATAAAACGTATCAGGAAAGACTTAATGAACTCAATCTGTATAGTCTGGAGGACAGAAGGAAAAGGGGGGACATGATCGAAACATTTAAATATGTTAAAGGGTTAAATAAGGTCCAGGAGGGAAGTGTTTTTAATAGGAAAGTGAACACAAGAACAAGGGGACACAATCTGAAGTTAGTTGGGGGAAGCAACATGAGAAAATATTATTTTACTGAAAGAGTAGTAGACCCTTGGAACAAACTTCCGGCAGACGTGGTTGGTAAATCCACAGTAACTGAATTTAAACATGCCTGGGATAAACATATATCCATCCTAAGATAAAATACAGGAAATAGTATAAGGGCAGACTAGATGGATCATGAGGTCTTTTTCTGCCGTCAGTCTTCTATGTTCTATGTTTCTATGTTTCTAAACCCTTTTCTCCTCTACACCAGTGTTTCCCAACCTTGGCAACGAATGCTGGTGGGGAATTCTGGGAGTTGAAGTCCAAATATCTTCAAGTTGCCAAGGTTGGGAAACACGGCTCTACACGACAATGTTCATGTTTTCAAGTGGCTGGTTCTCTTTTTCAAGGTCTCTCAGCTTGCTTTCTGGTCCACGTTAAATTTTAAAATAAAGATGCCTGTGAAGCATTCCTACACTGACATTCTTCATTTTAATCCTATATGGCTCTCACTTTCCTAGGGTGAGAATCAAAGTGCTGCCTTTCTTTTCAGACAGTGTGTAAGCACACATGTGCATTTGGGTCAGTTTTTGATGATTTACCTGGATGAATTCCTACAGTTTACTTGGCAAGGTATTTCTCCCCCCCCCCAAAAAAAAAGTAGTTTGTCATTGTCATTACACTACAAAAAGGACATTGAAACTCTGTAGAAAGTGCAGAGGAGAGCAGTCAGGATAATTAGGGCACTGGAGACAATAACATACGAAGAGAGGTTGCAGGAACTGGGCATTGCCAGTCTGGGGAAGAGAAGGATCAGGGGAGACATGATAATAGTGTTCCAATATTTGAGGGGCTGCCACAGAGAGAAGAGGGTCAGGCTGTTTTCCAAGGCATCAGAAGGCCAGACAAGAAATAACGGATGGAAACTGACTAAGGAGAGATTCAACCTGGAAATAAAGAGAAACTTTCTGACAGTGAGAGGGATCAACCAGTGGAACAGCTTGCCTGCGGAGGTTGTGGAAGCTCCAATGCTTGAGACTTTAAAGAGGTGATTGGAATGCCATTTGTCTTAAATGGTGTAGGGACTCCTGTTTGAGTGGGTGGGTGGACTAGAGGACTTAACAGGTCCCTTCCAACTCTAATAATCTAATCTACTCTACTCTACTCTACTTTGCTCTACTCTGCTCTGCTCTACTCTGCTCTGCTCTGCTCTGCTCTGCTCTGCTCTGCTCTGCTCTACTCTACTGGTTGGACTAGAGGACTTAACAGGTCCCTTCCAACACTAATAATCTACTCTACTCTACTCTACTTTGCTCTACTCTGCTCTGCTCTGCTCTGCTCTGCTCTACTCTACTCTACTCTACTCTACTCTACTGGTTGGACTAGAGGACTTAACAGGTCCCTTCCAACACTAATAATCTAATCTACTCTACTCTACTCTGCTCTTCTCTACTCTATTCTACTCTGCTCTACTCTACTCTGCTTTGCTCTACTCTACTCTACTTTGCTCTACTCTACTCTACTGGTTGGACTAGAGGACTTAACAGGTCCCTTCCAACTCTAATAATCTGATCTACTCTATTCTACTTTGCTCTACTCTACTCTACTCTGCTCTACGCTACTCTACTCTGCTTTGTTCTACTCTGCTCTGCTCTATTCTACTCTGCTCTGCTCTACTCTACTCTAATTGCTTTCTTCATAGGGCTAACAGTGAGTTGTCTAAGTAGCCCAAAATCAACCAGCCTAAGGCAAGATTAGGAATCATAACTTCCCAGTTTCTAACCTAATGTCTTAAACATTACAGCAAACTGACTCGACAGACAATACTTTTAAAACGGATGGTGCATCTTGATACTCTCGTTGACAGTTTAGCCAGCACTGGATCATCTACATCATCCTGTGAAAGCATTTTAGGCAAATAGCCCTATCAAGTCAAACTTATTTTCACGGCATCAGCCTCTGACACGAGAAAAAACAAAAATAATAAAAAAGGAATCTCAGCTTTGGCCAAGAAGAAAGATACTACTTTAAAAAAAAAAGATAGGATGGATCTCCATACCACACAAATGCATTACAGCAGCTCTTTAAGGTTTTTAAAAGATGAAGCTGTGTTTAATATTTGGACTCAGTTTTTTCCCAGTGACAATCTAATGTGGTATTATGCATTACACATGATCAAATATTCTCTCTGTTTAGTCTCATTGATATATTAGGACAGTGGAATGGAAAAATCACAGTAGAATACTTTGGGAAGAATGTCTTGAGTAAAAAAAAAAATCATATGTGTGTGTGTGTGTGTGTGTATGAATATATTTGTTTTCGTAGATTTTCACGGGTATATGTATGTAGATTGTTCTGAGTTCGGGTTTTGCCCCGTGTAATATTTTGCATGTCTGAAGTTGTAAGCTTCGTGCTGCTGTAGATATAGATATAGTAGATATGGCAGTTGCAAACAAACTATATCTACAACAGCACGAAGCTTACAACTTCAGACTGCAAAATATTACATGGGGCAAAACCCGAATTCAGAACAATCTACATATATATATGTGTGTGTGTGTGTGTGTGTGTGTGTGTGTGTGTATGTTTTGGGTTTATTCCAGTAAACTAGGTAAAATTTTGTTATCCTTTGGCTAACAAAGCCAAAATATATATTATGAAGTAGCAATATATTTTTCTCCTTTTTAAAATATTGCATAAGGACACTGAGGTGAAAGGGATATGGATTTATTTGGTAAATAACTAAAGTTATTAAACACAGTTTTATGTGCAAGTGAGGTGAGAATGGAGGCCAGATATTTTGTGAGTTGTCTTATATTTCTCTGAGTGTTTAACAAAGACTGAGTTGCATCCCACCACAAAAGCGAAGGGCTTACTTGGGGGAGTTTCCCACAAACGGATCACTTCATTCATATAGCTGGGACTTGAGACGTGACAGAAAGGCCAAATAATAAAAAGTACTCTATGACAACAAAGCCCCCACGTAGAATTGCCCTGAGTCTACGGAGAAAGGCAGCCTAGAAATCCAAATAGATAGATAGATAGATAGATAGATAGATAGATAGATAGATAGATAGATAGATAGATAGATGATAGATAGATGATAGAAAGATAGATAGATAGATAGATAGATAGATTGATAGATTGATAGATAGATGATAGATAGATAGATGATAGATAGATAGATAGATAGATAATAGATAGATAGATAGATAGATTGATAGATGATAGATAGATAGATAGATAGATAATAGATAGCTAGCTAGATAGATAGCTAGATAGATAGCTAGATAGATAGATGATAGATAGAAAGATAGATAGATAGATAGATAGATAGATTGATAGATGATAGATAGATAGATAGATAGATAGATGATAGATAGAAAGATAGATAGATAGATAGATAGATAGATAGATAGATAGATTGATAGATGATAGATGATAGAAAGATAGATAGATAGATAGATAGATAGATAGATGATAGATAGATGATAGATAGATAGATAGATGATAGATAGATAGTTACATACATACATACATACATACATACATACATACATACTTACATACATAGATAATAGATAGATAGATAGATAGATAGATAGATAGATAATAGATAGATAGATAGATAGATAGATAGATAGATAGATAGATAGATAGATAGATAGATAGATATGCAAGCAACTGTCCATCTTGGTATTTTTCAGTCTGAATTTGGCGCACACCCCACAGCTAAACAAAGCATGGCAGGAGGCTTTTGAACTTCCTCTACTCATCTTCTCAACCTAATGGACACCGTGGGCTGAGCATTGATGAGTTACATTTCTTTCCTTGCAGGATAGAAACCCAGGCAGTAAATGGAGCCATCAAAAGATGACCGGGAGGGAGGGAGATTCTCAATCATTGGGAAGTGAATTTTGTCTTGTTGTCTATAAATGCACTGCAGTCCACAGAGGTGCTCTGATGGAAAAAAATCTGTGTTTCTATTTTTTCTCTCTGCCATGCATTTGTCTCAGGCAGAAGGATCCAGAAAGGACATCTCGAGTCTCCATTGTTATGTTCTCAGAATGCATTCCATGTCACTGGTGCTCAATAACTCCTTGAAGGGTGTCACTGTCTTATAATGGTTGTCTGTGTATTTTCCACAACTTGTTGCTTGTTTCAGTTGACTACACAAAGAGGACTTCGAGTGAAAGGATGGGTTCTTTTACCTTATAATTTATCACCTACAAATCTGAGACTACATTTTCCTTGTCTGTTGCCTTGTGTCAGAGCAACAGAAATTTACTTCACCCAATATAATGCACACAGAGAGAGAGACAGGCATAGGGACGTGCACAGACGCACAGACACAGAGTGATTTATAGTGTTGTAAAATCACCATAGTTGCTGTCAGTGTTCCCTCTAATTTTTTTTTGGGGGGTGGGCGGAAAAGTATAGTGTCTGAGCGGCAGTCCCTTCGGGACTGGGTGGCACAGAAATAATAACTAAACAAACAAACAAACAAATAAAAAACCCACCCTGTTTTGCCTCAGAGAATTTCCAAATAAAATACTGTACTGTGTGTCTATAACAGTGAGCTCATAATAGGGCAACTCTATCAATATCAAAATGCCACTTAAATAGTTGAGCTAGTTTCAAACTAGATTTTGATTTTCTTTCTCTCTTCCTTCCTCTCTTTTTTCTATCTGTTTCTCTCTCTTCCTCTCTTCCTCTCTCTCTCCTTCCCTCTCACTCTTTCCCTCTCGGCTTCTGGGCAGGTTTGGAAAACTCTGAGTTGATGATGATTTTTAAGTGAGCGATTGCTCACTGCTCAGCTTAGAGGGAACTATGGTTGCTGTCATAAATGGAGGAAACTTCAGGCTCTTATTCGCCATCCTGAAAAAGTGCTTTCCTATTGCACCTGATATGAAAGAATCCTTTGTGACTTGAGATACTATTGCCATCAAATATTTCTCTTAAGACACCTCCAAACCAGGGGTGAAATTCAAAATTCCCTTCTACTGGTTCTGTGGGCATGGCTTGGTGGCCATGGCAGGGGAAGGATAATGCAAAATCTCCACTCCCATCCATAGTTCCCTCTAAGCTGAGCAGTGAGCAATCGCTCACTTAAAAATCATCATCAACTCAGAGTTTTCCAAACCTGCCCAGAAGCCGAGAGGGAAAGAGTGAGAGGGAAGGAGAGAGAGAGGGAGAGAGGAAGAGAGAGAAACAGATAGAAAAAAGAGAGGAAGGAAAAGAGAAAAAAAGAATGGGAGTACGGAAGAGAGAAAGAAAATCAAAATCTAGTTTGAAACTAGCTCAACTATTTAAGTGGCATTTTGATATTGATAGAGTTGCCCTATTATGAGCTCACTGTTATAGACACACAGTACAGTATTTTATTTTGAAATTCTCTGAGGCAAAACAGGGTGGGTTTTTTATTTGTTTGTTTGTTTGTTTGTTTATTTATTTGTTTGTTTATTTATTTAATATTTCTGTGCCGCCCAGTCCCAAAGGGACTGCCGCTCAGACAGTATACTTTTCCGCCCACCCCCCAAAAAAATTAGAGGGAACACTGCTCCCATCCCACTTTGGAGCCAGCCAGAGGTGGTATTTGCTACTGGTTCTCCGAACTACTCAAAATTTCCACTACCGGATCTCCAGAACCTGCTCCAAACCAAAACCAGCAAAAGAATAACAGTTTGCAGTGACTCCTATTGAAAGGAAGAAGGGGATTCCTTTCCTTCTTTATTGTCTGTCACTGTTCCACTCCTTGAAACAACAGCAGCATGTATGAGAAGAGAAGATTGTTAGAAGAGGATTTGATGGATGGCATAGGGGAAAATATCACTAAGAATGGCCAGATGATGGAAGTTTCTTGCCAGAGTCCTATCAGGCTGGTCCTGTGGTGGAAGTTCCATTGTGAGGGTGTGCATCCCACAAACCATAAGCAGGCTGATTCAGAACCAGGATAAAGAGAGTGGCTGAATCTTTAGGTCTAGGGACCTTGATAGCAAAGTGTTGGATGAATAAGTGGTTAAAAAAAAACCCTGACAGGTCCTGTTTATTTCAGAATTGGGTTATTTCACTTGTTTTACATTTTGGCCAAAATAATATCTTGACCAGTTATTGAATATTTGTTTTTTCACCTTTGTAGATTTTTGCATGGGGTTTTTCAGCCTCATTTTTGAATATCATGATATCATTCTCTCTCCCACTGAGCTTTTTGATTGAATGGCACAGGTAAATTTAATCAAGAGGATCTTTACTTAACCATGTCTTATTGTCCTCTTGAGGTTTTTGCCTATTGATTAGTTGTTACAACCGTTTTATTTCATGTTTGTTTATTTATTTGAAAAACATGTGTATCCTGCCCTACCTCCAAAGAGTTCTAGGCAGCTTGCAAGATGGTCAATAATTTAGCAATTGAAAACATCCATCCTATTGACAATATAATGCAATATGTATATTGATTAAAGTAGGAGGATAGGATTGGGGTATGGCCTACCTGAAAAAGAAAAGTTTTTGACAACTTCTGGAATGTTATTAAAGGGAAAGTAAAATGGGTCTTCCTTTGAAGTGATCTACAGCTTAAGTACAATCACTAAAATGACCCGCTTAAGAGCCTACATCTCAGTCATTGTTAAGTTTAGGACTTTCCAGAGGACCTCAGCAAGTGAAGAGATTCATCATGAAAAAGGTGATCTTTCTGTGTTAGTTTTCATCCTTCATTTTGTGATTCAGGAATTATATGGGACTGGTCCTTCCCTTTATGCGTTTAAAGGCTTTGTACCATTATCTTCAACAGCTTGGTTTCTTTCAATTATATTTTTAAGTCAGAGTTAAATATTATATATATATATATTAACTATATATATAAATTAACTGCCTTGGAAATGGCCCTGGGTTGGGCCGAGAGGCAAAAAAAAAAAAGGAGCTGTGATGTTCCTTCAATATACCAGGGTGATTCGACACAAAATGTAACCCTTCCCTGGTACAGAGCTGAAAGAATTGAATACTGTAGCCTAGAGGTTAATTCTCTGCCTTACAAGGCAAAGGTTGCAGGTTCAAGTCCCAGTGAGGGTATAGCTAGCTGATGAGGCCAAAATAAGGCCGAAATACATCTATCCTAGTCTCCCTTAATTTTCAAATTCAGCAAAAACATTTGACATAGAATAGAATAGAATTTTTTTTTATTGGCCAAGTGTGATTGGACACACAAGGAATTTGTCTTGGTGCATATGCTCTCAGCGTACATAAAATAAAATATACATTTGTTAAGAATCATGTGGTACAACACTTAATGATTGTGTATATATATATATAATTATAAATGTGTTCATCTTTCATCCCATTGTTATCTTGGGATATGAAATTCTTCAGTATTTTTTTTAGTTCATATATTGGATTAATCTTTAGACCTTTCCGAGTGACATTTTTACCCCAGTGGCCTTCAGATTCGCATTGGGCTCCTTCAATTCATAGCTATATTGCTTGTGCATGATGATGGACAGGAAGAAAAGAAAAATTACTCATGGACTGAGCCTCAAGAGACTAATTTTCCGTGTGGCTGCAATGTTACTTTTATTGGGTAGGAAGACTGCCTTCTCATCCTACTGTCTCATCTTTTTGATCTGAAATGACTGTTTTTAACGAGACTTTCCAAGAGAGGGTTTAACATATAGATGCCGGGAGCACACCTTATAGAATAGGAATCAATTCCAGGGGTACTGTATATATTAGTAAGTAGCCAAGCTTGCCTTCAACGAAGTGTGATAGGAAAATAATAACTTCCTATGAGTTTTGCCTGTTATCTTATACTGAGTTTTGGAGGCATGTGGCAACAGTGTTAGCCCTGAGAATTTCTAAATATCACCAAGCTCAACATGATCCCAGGAACATCTGTCCTTTCTTGAGTTCTACTTTGCATATCAGAAGAGAACATAAGGAGAGAAGAGCAAGTATAAATGTTCTCAAATCCATGATGGTCATATCCATGATTTTGATCTTTCCAATGCAATGTACCCTAAAGAGTGGGATTACTTTTCTTCAAGCCAATCATTAGAGCATGTTTCTTGCTTCCCTACTGATTACAATTTCAAGTACTGTGGTACCTCTACTTACAAACTTAATTAGTTCCATGACCAGGTTCTTAAGTAGAAAAGTTTGTAAGAAGAAGCAATTTTTCCCATAGGAATCAATGTAAAAGCAAATAAAGCGTGCGATTGGGAAAACCACAGGGAAGCTGGAGACCCTATTTCCTCCCAGGAGATTCCTAGAGAGGCCCCACAGAGGTTTCTTCCTGCCTTTTCCAGTTACAGTTTTGGAGGCTCGAGTTTGCAAGTGGAAAATGGTTCTTGAGAAGAGGCAAAAAAATCTTGAACACCCGGTTCTTATCTAGAAACATTCGTAAGTAGAGGCGTTCTTAGAGGTACCACTGTATTTACCTCAGTGGGTTTGAATAATAGATACATTTTTTGAGATGGTTTCAACAATTCACAGAATTATTTGTATCACAGAAAAATTGAATTGACAGGTTTCTGGCATCAGTGCTGTGTGGGTAACCTTCCTGACCCAACAATCCACAATATGGATCGTTGGGTCAGAATAACAATGATGACACCCATAAACTTCATCCCCCCTCGCTCTTTCTCCCCTTCACTCCTCCTCTCTCTCTCTCTCTCTTGTGAAATGACCAGATCTATCAAGAGCTCATGAGATTTGGACCATTCCATTTTTAAATTTTTATTTTTTTTCTTTTCCTACTTGTAACGCAAGGTTCTAAAAATTTACTGACCTCTGCCGGCAGGCTCGGAGTCATTAAGTGTTACACCTAGTTCCGCACGATGATTAGAATGTATATGGGATGAATGTGGATGATTGCTTTTAATGAACTGGGGTTTTAGATTATATTTTAAAGTTTAGATTTCTTATTCATTGTATTTAATAATTTAATTTAATTTAATTTAATTTAATTTAGTTTAACTTATTTAATTTAATTTAATTTAATTTAATTTAATTTAATTTAATTTTATTTTATTTTATTTTATTTTATTTTATTTTATTTTATTTTTTAATTTAATTTAATTTAATTTTATTTTATTTTTTAATTTAATTTTTTAATTTAATTTAATTTAATTTATTTAATTTATTAGATTTGTATTCCGCCCCTCTCCGCAGACATTTACTTTGCTGTGAGCCGCCCTGATTCTTCAGAGAAGGGCAGCAAAGAAATCTAATTAATAAATAAACAATAAATAATAATAAATAAATAAACATCCCCCAAATCTGCAGATTTATCCTGGGTGCATGAGAAGTTGGCTGACACTGGTTCTAACCACTTACAATAATTGTAAAACTGCTTGGGATTGTTAAAAATGTGTACTCCATTCCTATTTATATTGGGGTGCCAGAAGTTTTGGACTTTTTTTGTTTGTTTACTCTATAACCCATTGGACTATAAGCATAAATTACTGGTTTTGCTTTAGCTATGCTGGAAGAAGTTCTTTGAGGTTTTCCTGGAAAACTGAATAGATGTTGTACATATGTGCAGGAAAAATTCCAGAGTATATTCTATTGTTCTTTCCGTAATTTGTTGTAGCCATTGTGTACTTTTTTCCAATAGCCTCTTGCTTTGGGGAATAACCACCACATATGAAAGAAGGTACCTACCTCTTTTTTGCATTTTCAACAAGCCGAATTCATATTTGGATATATTTTAGCCAATCTTGATGGGGCTAAGAACCATCTATAAAACATTTTATTTCAGTAAATTTCTTTGTACGCTACGTATTTTTTTATTTTGCAGTTTGTATTCCAAGTCCTCTTCCAGTCAGCCAGGTGTATACTATGGCCTACATTCTTTGTCCATGCTATCATAGGGTCTTTCCATAGGCAAGTGCCATGGCAAAGAAGACCCGCCTCCTTGTTAATGCAATAGAAAATATGGCTTTGTGCATACTGGACATCTCTAACAGTACCCAGTCACTGGGGGCAAAGGCCAACTCAGATTAGATCCTGCAACAATTTCCTGGGACATGTATATTTGTCTTCATCTGTGACAGTAGTCCAGTAATGCTTGATTATGGTCAATGTGCTATTGCAGATGTAGTTTGGAAAGTGAAATATTAATTCATTTGGGCACGCCTTACTAGTTGTTATTTTTATATCTAAAATGAATCATTGTCAATGACAGTCATATATGTATATGTATATATAATTGTATTATTTAGAGATATTCAATGCTGTGAATTTATCAAGGCATCTACCAATTAGGGCCACTATACTTAGAGAAAGAAAAAAGATAGTCAGAAGACTTATATAGTATCAGAAAGATAAAATTAAAGGTGAATTTTAACAGTGGGATACTGCTATGAATAACTTGCCAATATTTGAATTAATCTTTTTCTTTTTACACAAGCGTAAAAACCTCATGAACCAATTACTGTGGTTACTTTATTTCTAATATAAAGAGAGCAAAAAACAGATATCGAGAGGAGATTGAAGAGAGAAACACCGAGGGGCAAAAGGTTCAAAAGCTTCACTAGAAGTAGCAAATAGTATTTTAAAGAAAGAAAAAGAAGAAGTTTCTGTCAGTTATTACAAATATCCTTTACTCCCCAAATTGGAAATATTGTATCAGTTACACAAGACTCTGTTTTCATCTTTCCTTTTGTTCCTTTCAGGTACACACAAACATGTCCTAAACCCGTGATGACAAAGCTAAGGCACTCATGTCACAGCTGGCACACAGAGCCCTTTCTGCAGGCATGTGGCCACCGCGAGTCCACCGCGAGGGGTGGCATACAAGTCCAATTAATAAATAAATTGATTTAATTAATTAAATAAATTGATTTAATTAATTAAATCAACCAGCTCAACTGTTATCGCGCATGTGCATGTTCGTGCCTCCTGTCATCAGCTGACTTTTGGGATGGGGTGCTGAGTGCATGCACAGAAGACACAGGCCAGGGGACACATACGCAGGCCAGGAGGGCAGGGGTGAGCGCGGTGGGGGCGTCTTTCGTCCCAGGTGGCTGCAGGTGTTTCAAGTAGTTTTAATCAAAATGCAATTGGAACACTATACAAACCATCAAGAATATACGTACGTACAACAGGAATAGGAAGTGCCTCATGGAGCAAATAGAGGTAAATCCTAGAGAGGCAGGAACTGCATCACAACACAATGGAGATAAGTGCTAAAGAGGAATAAAGCTGCATAAAAGGCAAACGTAACACTTGTAACAGTAGGGAGGCCTGCTAGGCCCAAAATGGGGCATGAGGGCGCGACAGGGCCCCCCATGGCCCATTTTTAGTCCCAGGTGGCTAAAATGGGGAGGAGGGGTAGTAGTGCATGCATGTATGAAAGTAGATTGGGAGGTTGTGTGTGCATGTGCAGGGGTGGTGGTGTGTGTGTGTGTCAGTGATGGACTCCTACGGGTACAGACAGGTATGCAGAACCAGTAGAAAAAATTTGGTCAGGTACACAGAACTGTTAGAAAAAATTAATGTTTTTCTTTTTCCCCCTTCTGGGCTCTGGATATGTTTTTCTTATCGCAGTGAATGAGGTTGGATGAGCATAATTTTAGAAGAACTGCGTGCATGTGTGTATACACACTTTATATAGTAGATAATGTATATTTTTATGTGCCTGTGTGTAATATATATGTACACATATGGCATATATACATAGAATTAAATAGTATATTTTGGATAT
Source organism: Erythrolamprus reginae (assembly GCF_031021105.1). NCBI lineage: Eukaryota > Metazoa > Chordata > Lepidosauria > Squamata > Dipsadidae > Erythrolamprus > Erythrolamprus reginae. Next base: position 123,355,231 of record NC_091950.1, read on the forward strand.
TCAGTAATAGTAAGGGAAATTGTATCTCTTTGAGGCGAGGAAGCCACATCCACAAAATAAGCCACACCCACAGTATGGTAGTAAAAATTTTTGCAGCCCTTCACTGGCCCACATGCATTGTATTATGGGTGTCGACATACACATGCTGTTGAGTGTGCACGTGCTTTCGGCACACAAGAATAAGGTACACCATCACTGCCCTAAACAGATCATATTTCTATGTGCCTCATGATGTGTGCATCCCAAAGGGATATACCTCATGATGTGTGGCCAGATAGTGGAACCACACTATCTTTTAGTGGTGGGATTCAAAAACTTTTACTTCCGGTTTGGTGGTCGTGCTGTGGTTTGATGGGCATAACTTGGTGGGCGTGGAAGGGGAAGGTTACTGCAAAATCCCCATTTCCTCCTGATCAGCTGGGACTCAGGAGGCAGAAAATAGATGGGGTGGTATTTACCAGTTCTCCAAACTACTCTAAATTTTTGCTACCGGTTCTCCAGAACTGATCAAAACCTGCTAAATGCCACCTCTGATTTTTATGGTGTAATAGTTGTGGTTGCTTTCCTCAATAGAATAGAATAGAATAGAATAGAATTTTATTGGCCAAATGTGATTGGACACACAAGGAATTTATCTTGGTGCATATGCTCTCAGCGTACATAAAATAAAATATACATTTGTCAAGAATCATGAGGTACAACACTTAATGATTGCCATAGGGGTCAAATAAGCAATGAAGAAACAATCAACATTAATAAAAATCTTAGGATATAAGCAACAAGTTACAGTCATACAGTCCTAAGTGGGAGGAAAAGGATGATAGGAATGATGAGAAAAACTAGTAGAATAGAAGTGCAGATTTAGTAAAAAGTCTGACAGTGCTGAGGGAATTATTTGTTTAGTAGAGTGATGGCGTTCGGGAAAAAACTGTTCTTGTGACTAGTTGTCTGGGTGTGCAGTGCTCTGTAGCGACGTTTTGAGGGTAGGAGTTGAAACAGTTCATGTCCAGGATGCAAGGGGTCAGTAAATATTTTCCCCGCCCTCAAGGACGTTTTTACATCTAATCCATATCCTGATATTTCCTCCAAAGGATCCAAGCACTAAACTTAATGCTGCTTAACATTTTGAACTGATCGCTGCCCCTTTACTCAGATGCTGATATGTAATCCTAACCCACAATGTGGTTTATTTTCTTTGGGCAGTGCATGTATAACCAGGTTCTATGGCTTGGTTTGGTGTAACATTTGTACAACAGTTTGTGTGTGATCTTCTCCATTTGAACTTGAAATGACCTTCTCCCTCCCCCATCAACAAAACAAAACCAAGGTTGGATTTGGTTAAGTCTATTTCTACTTTCCTTCTTTGAAATCCATTAAAACCTATTCTCTCAGCACTAAGTTCACTTTAATAAAGTGCAGGAAGGGGAGGGTGGAGTAAAAAAAAATAATTCAACCTAATTCAAAAGTAATAACATGGACTATGCAACCTTCTCTTCCCTTGAGATCATTTTGTTCTTTCAGATCTGGCTTCCAGATATTTATAATCCATGAACTTTTCTCAAAATCTCTCAAAATAACTGTAGCTGATCTTTTTTTGTGTGGGTTAATATATTGCCTGATTAGTTCATGATGCCATTTGACATTTTGTGGATAATTCCCGTTTTTGTTGGGTAAAGAGCAAGGTCATTTCTTCCAGGTTCATTAGTTCTTCGCAAATGTTGGTGTTTAAAAAAAGGAAAACATGGAATCTGGCTGTCCCAGGGATTCTCTTTGCTGTCTCCTGGTCTAACCCAAGAAATGATGAGCTCTGAACAGGAATTCTCTTTCTTTGTGTATAAAGAGTTCCAAACCTCTCCTATTTTTCACATTTGTATAAGTAAAATTCAGTTAATTTTATCTAATTTTTAAATCTATTCTTTTTCACTGACAATTCACAAGAGTAGAGGTGGGTTCCTACCAATTTGGATCAGTTCTATAGAACCAGTAATGGGAATTTCCCCCTGCTCACCTGGCCTGCTGGACACGCCCCCGAACTGGCTTTCTTGGTCATCTTTTGCTTCACTTCTGCGCATGCGCAGAAACTGGGTTTTTTTGCTTCTGCGCATGTGCAGAAGCTGGGTTTTCAGTACGACGTGGGAGGAAGTGAATTAGCAGCCATGTAAGTCAGAACTCATCCTGTCTAAGAGCATCTGCTATTGAAACTAAATGTTTCAGAAAGGTTCAGGGGTAGACTATTCTAGGGTGCAGATTCCTAACGTGGTGACCATCTGATGGAAGATGTAATTGAAGGACAGCAAGTTGGAGGTGCTGCTGTATATTAATGGGTTGCTATTGGAACAATTGAGAACGGGATAACAATAGTTGTGACATTAGATTTGGATAGAATCATTTGGTGTTCTCATTAGTTTTTGCTTGTTTTAAAACAAGGAGTGCATCTTATTTGTGGTTATAACTGATGCTGAATCAATTCATAAATACTAAATAGGTTTGTTTTTGAAAAATGAAATTCAGGCAGGAAATAGCCACCCCTAGATTGTTGTTGTGATCTTCAGGTCCATTCACTTTATTTCTTTATAAGCGAAAGTCTCTTGATTGATGTCCTCTTCCTAATTGCCACATTTTGCCTTCTTAAAATGTGTGCCCACAGAACTTTAAACCATCTAATCTCTGCCTATCTCCTGACTTTTTCAATATTAACGGAGGCGCTTAGTGCTTTAAAAGCTTTCTTGAGTCTTTCTAAACAATTTAATTTGAGCTTGACAGGTTTTAATTACAATCTCTTGAGATGCTTCTTGCTAGTTTGGAATACAAAGCAAACCTGTGTCAAGTTGCTGAGCATTAGCCATCTTAATTGCTTTTGGACTGAACTTTGACCCAGTGCACCCAGTGTATATATGTCTTGCAAATTTCCTTTCCTCATTTTTTTTTAAAAAAGATTCTGTACATACGGTAATTGTATATGTACAATGTACATCTGTCTATTCATATACGTTTGTGTAAAGTTATCCAAGTATTCTACAATTTTAGAGGGAGGTCTTGTAGAAGAAAGGTTTTGTTTCAGTTTTACAGTTATATAAATAAAATTTGGGTTTTTATTCTGTACAAAAAGTTCCATTAAGCTTTAGGGAGGGGTTGTTTTTGTTTTAATCCATACCTTATTTTTTTTTAACATACTCCAATTTTGCAAGTTTTGTTATATGAATCAAAACTTCTTTGCTTTAGATAGTTTGTGTGGATCAAAGATTAGCAGAGGAGCTGCATAACAGAGGCCCACAGTAGCTAAGCTCTGATGTAGAGCTAGCAGATAGATACAGATACCTGTGTCACACACTACCCAGAAGCTACCAAACTAGGACAAATTATGCACTGTAAAGATTGGTTGGAGGTGGGAGATATTTGCAATTTCCCAGTGTAATTTACCGGATCCTACTGCATTGATTGTCCTTTTGATTATGTAAGAGAGACTGGGAGGAAGCTAACAACCAGATTGCAAGAACACAAGTGAGCTGTCAGACGAGGAGGCCCAAACTCATTGGTAGCTCACATTGCAGTGAACAAAGACATACATTCCATGTTGTAGCTACTAAAATTGTTGGACAAGAAGGCACAAAAACAGCCAGGGAATTAATTGAAGCCTGAGAAATGAGCCCCATGTCAATCAATAGGAGTGCTGATTTACTCCCAGCTTATCAAGTACTTAGGGCACAAGGGCTGGGCAGCACAAACAAACAACTTAATAGCCAGCCATCAATACCCTAATTACACAGAGAAGTTATCTGAAGATGGGCTCCAGCATGAGTCGGAAAACTCAGAGGACAAAATCTCTGGTCCCAGGGACCGACCCCAATTGGATCACGCAGACCGAGATAGGGAGATGATCTTCAAATTGCCTGTGATGCAGTTGATTTTGCATTCTGAGCCCAATATCCTTTATCAATGGTACAGAATCTGTCTGTACACAATTCATCAGTTAGAACTACAAATAAACAAATTATACATAGAAAATATGGAAACATTTCTGTGCCCTTCAGATATGGTATCTGAAATGCATTGCACTATGTAATCATCTCATAAGCGCTCTATGGATTACCTCTCCATTTGTCTTAGTATTAATTGAACAGCTTTAATTATTTAGTTAAAATGTATTTACAGTAAAAAAAACAAAACCAAATGTGAAACCCATTACGATAAGTCAGGAAATTAATAAAACAATTGGAAAGAATATATCAGGTAGCAATTTGGATGGCCAAGATTTCTTCTACTCCTTTCTGCATTTCTAGAATATGTTATATCCTTAGTTATTCTTATATTCCATAATTCCTGGAATTTTACGACCAAGTCTAATAGATTTGGATTTTGTGGAATGGGAGAAAATAAGAGAAGTGAGGAAACATTGCTTCTTCTGATAGTTTGAGATTCTTGAACAAGGCTTCAACTTGTTCACACCTTGAGTAGTCTAGGGAGAAATATTTCATTATTCTTCATATGTACATACAGTGTACATACACAAGGATCAGCAATATATACCTCTACATTCCAAGACCCTCTTCAAAGGGATAAGGAATATAATATGTATAATATGTCTTTGCTCTTACTTCAATTCATCCTCCAGCCTGAATGGAGAAGCTATAGTTCCATTCAACTTAAAATGAATCCACAGGAGTGGAGGCAAGAAACAGCCTAGAATTATTATCGTGCATGTCCACAAACACTCAAAATTCTATTATTATTATTATTATTATTATTATTATTATTATTATTATTATTATTATTATTATTTTATTAGATTTGTATGCCTCCCCTCTCCGAAGACTCTTGAAGACCATTCATTCTTATCTAGTGCCAATTATATGCCAACCATTGGTTTATCATTCTTCTGTGTAGGCTCAAGCAATAAACCTTCTCAGCTTGCGTACACTACATGTGATCTTGATTCTTCGCACCTGACATTACATCTTTTAGATATTCCTTTTAGATATTTAGATCATCTGGTTGAATGCATGAACATCAGGAATGATTTCCATATCTTTCCCCAGCCTCTTCCCCTTGTGAAGCCTTCCAGAGGATTGTGAGGAATTCATTGATAAAATCAGACTTGATTTATGGCTGACTCACAGCCATAAGATTAAAACAGATATGCTTGTGGTTAGCCTAGGCATCAATTTTAGCAGGTCAACAAGAGCTAGGAAATCGCTTGTACCCACCCTACATCTACCTCACACTCTCTTCTGAATCACCCAACTGATATCACTTTAGCAGTAACCTCAGGTGTATAAATATGCCCTCTCCCTTTCTCAGGGCATAGATGACAGGCTGCTCCTATGTTGGGGATTTGTTCATTAAATAACAGTTGCCTGGGTGGTGCATCTAGTTTAGGAATACAGAGAAGGCAAAGTACTTTGGACCTGATCCAGGGCACCTGCTCTGAAAGTAGTCAGGGTTTCACGTTATTTGTTCTTTAGTTTCAGTCCAAAAGAAGTGACAGTAGATTGTATCCTGTCTTGTGCCGATGCGTGCAACTACTGTCTGATCTAAAATCTACCTCTATGCTAGTATTTCTTATTGCTACCATGCAGTTATTTTAAGTCTTGGGATCATCCTCCAAGTTGAGCCACCAGAATCCTTAATCTCTTTCCAAAAGCAGGATTGTGACTGATTACTGAATAAAAGGTGAAATAACATGGAGGTCTTTAATCTTGGCAACTTTAAGAGTTGCGGACTTCAACTCCCAGAATTCCTCAGCCAGCAAAGCAAAGCTGGCTGAGGAATTCTGGGAGTTGAAGTCCACAACTCTTAAAGTTGCCAAGGTTGGAGACCTTTGCTCTAGAATGAAGTACCTGAACTGTAATTCTAACATTGTATGAAGAAGCCAGAAATTTACTGCAGAAGTTGTGGTTTAATTTCTCCTTCTTGGACAAGGCCATCGAGCACTAGGACATCCAAGATGACTCTTTCTTTTCCTTTGGAAAATGTTGAGCCTCACCAAAAGCTGCAGCAAATTAGTCTTGAAATATCCACTTACTTCACATTCGTTTTCAGTGTTCTGGAGAGTGACTGCATTTAAAAGTTTGAATCTGAAATTGATTTTGAAGTATCCTAATTTAAAATAACCCTGATGTTAGCAAAGCGTCTCTAAGTCCTGCTCAACTCCAGCTTTCTGGTTCAGTGCTTTGGCACACAGTTACCCGAGGCAATAAAATTGAGGCTTGTCAAGAGAATCGGACTGTTTTAAAAAGATTGCAAGGTGCCGCAAATGCCTTATTTTATTAGTTCAGTAAATCCAGGTTCCTTTAGCAGTCAAGAATCCAGGAAATGCTAAAAGAAGTTACCAGCCATGGAATAAGGGGATAGGCCAGTGATGGTGAACCTCTGGCATGACATATCTGAGGGCACAAAAGGCATTGTTATATGTCAGCTCCAGCATGCTTGCATGTGCTGGCCAGCTGATTTTTAGACTTCTGGAGAGTGGTGGGAAAGATTCCAGAGCCTGTGGATGGCAAAAACCGGACCTAACGGGCCAATCAATAATTTGAAACCAACTTCTTTTTGGCCATTTTTCACCCTCTCTAGGCTTTAGGAAAACCTCAGGAGCATGTGGATGGCGAAAAACGGTCCAATAGGCCTACTAGCAGTCCGGAGGCTTCAGTGAGCCCTGTGCGCATGTGCGGGAAGCAACATGTCTGTGTGTGTGCATATGCATGCGTGGAGGGATGGGCATTGCATTAGGGTTTTTTTGGCACCGGAGCAAAACAAAAGGTTCACTATCACTGGATTGGCCTTTTGAACAATCAGTATAGTAGTACCTCTACCTAAGAACGCCTCTACTTAAGAACTTTTCTAGATAAGAACTGGGTGTTCAAGATTTTTTTGCCTCTTCTTAAGAACCATTTTCTACTTAAGAACCCGAGCCTAGAAAAATTTCCCAGGAAATTTGAGAGTGGCATGAAGGCCCGGCCAGTTTCCTGCCATTCCCCCTTTAATCCCAGTCATCTCGGGCTTTTCTGGGCTGCCAAAGGAACCTTTTGGTAGTGTTTAAGGAGACTTTGGCAGTCCAGAGCGAACAAAGCATTTTCCTTTCTCTGGGCATTTGGACAGGGAATAAACCTGCCAGCACTCAGAGAAAAGAAACACTCCCTTCGCTCTGGGCAGTGACTGTTCTCCTCCTCTCCTTCCTCCTCCTCCCACCCAAATTCCGAGCTTTTATTTTTTTCCTAATGGGTTTGCACGCATTATTTGTTTTTACATTGATTCCTATGGGAAAAATTGCTTCTACTTACAAACATTTCTACTTAAGAACCTGGTCACAGAACGAATTAAGTTCTTAAGTAGAGGTACCACTTTAATTACTGCAAGAGAAATGGCAAGACTAAAGGAGAAATGGATATTTATTTATTCAATTTTTATGCCGCCCTTCTCCTTAGACTCAGGGCGGCTTACAACATGTTAGCAATAGCATTTTTTAACAGAACCTGCATATTGCCCCCACAATCCAGATCCTCATTTTACCCACCTCGGAAGGCTGAGCCAACCTTGAGCTGGTGATGAGATTTGAACCGCTGACCTACAGATCTACAGTCAGCTTCAGTGGCCAGCAGTACAGCGCTCTACCTGCTGCGCCACCCCGGCTCATTAATTCATATATAGAGGTTAGGTAGGTTAGGTTTATTGGATTTATATGCCGCCCCTCTCCGCAAACTCGGGCGGCTCACAACAATAATAAAAAACAGTACAGTACATAATACTGTAGAGATATTTGCCTGACAATCAGGGGTGGATTCCCGATTCCTCTGCTACCAGTGTACTGCGTGCAAAAGCTTTGCTTCTGCTGCAGGGGCACGTGAGATTTTGCTTCTATGCGTGTACAGGAAGCAAAATATTGTGAGGGCATGGACGCGCGTGAGAGAGATTTTGGCAATTTTTTTTACTTCCGCGCATGTGTGGAAGCAAAAAATCATTGAAATCTCTCTTGCGTGCGCATCCCTTCATGAGATTTTGCTTCCTGCACATGCACAAAAGCACAAAATCTCACTGGGACACGCCCGCAGCAGAAGCGAATCTGCACACGCAGCTCAATTTTTGCTACCAATACTCCATCCTTATCCATACTCAGGGATGGGCAGCAGGCAGGATGGGGTGGAACACAGTTCCACCAGCGGAAATTTATTTATTTATTTATTGGATTTGTATGCTGCCCCTCTCCGAGGACTCAGGGCGGCTCACAAAATAAATGAAGCTGTGTGCCCAGCTCCAGCTGACCATCCCACCCTCCCATCCTCCTCATCCTCCTCCTCGGAGGAGGAGGGAGACCAGTATCGGCAGGAGTTGCAGGGGGCCCATTTCCTCCCCCTCTTTTCTCAACAGCTGATTGGCACCCGTTCACCTTGCTACCCAGCCTGAGGCAGGGGGCGACCCAGGAAGAAGAGTGTGGGAAACATGAAGCAAATTGTCAACCCAGAGAGTGACACTGGTGAGGTTGTAAGTTGAGGACTTAACAGTTCACTTGAACGATGATGATCGTTCAAGCCACTCCCACCTGGTCACATGTCTGGCAAGCCACTCCTACCCAGTCACATGACCATCAAGCCACACCCACAAAATAAGCCACACCCACAGTGGCAGTAAAAATTTTGGCTGCCCATTACTGTCCATACTGGTAGCAACTCAATACTTCTAACAAGACTAGGCTCCTTCCAATAAGGTGTTTTACTTCCAACTATATACAGACACATACCATGGAAAGTTTGCTGTCAGGGTGTTTTGTTCTTTTGGGGATTAACCCTCTTTTTAGCAATAGATTTTTCTCTAATCAAGGAGGATTAATGAGGTCTGATTTAACTAATAGCCACTGACAGATTTACCCTTCCTTCAGATACTCATTGGCAACAGAGTAAGCTTCATTGAACTCAGTGGGATTTATTTCTGAATGGTCATACACAGTGAGAATCAGTTTGAATAGTGCTTTAGTGTTTTTAATGCTGCCATAAGTATGAAGCCAGCTGGGTGACTTTGGGCCAGTCCCTCCCTTTCGGCCCTAGGGAGAAGGCAAACCACTTCTGAAGAAAGCTGCCCCAGAAAACCTCAGGGGCTTGTCCAGGTAGTTGGCAGGAGGCAAGAAAGACTTGAAGGCACCTGCAAAAACACAAAACACCACACATAACCACATGCAATTCACTCCCCTACTTTAATATGACATGCTGAATGGTACACTTAACTTTTCACACATCAATTCTTATGGAGTGGAGGTGGCACCAAAGTAGCATAAGTAACGATCTCTAAATCAATAGGGACAATCTAAAGTCATGCAAATAAAGGATTATAATATTTGAACTGCAAATATCCAGGTTGGCCGGATGTGGTAGCCATAACATATGATAGCCCAAGAGGCTCACCTTAAATAGCTAGTTTGCATATATAGGCAGACTCAGTCAGAAGCTTTCCATTGATGTATGTATGTATGTATGTATGTATGTATGTATGTATGTATGTATGTAAGTGTGTTTGTGTTTGTTTGTTTTTCATAAAACTATTAAGATCTTGCATAGCTTTCCAGCTAATGGATCTGATAAACGTTCCATTTCCACCCAGGCAATTAAAACAAAAGAAACAATTGGTTTTTGCAATACAATAGCACATTTGGTCTTTCTCCTTAGCCTACCGATTGTACCTTTTGGCAATGATGATACCTGGCCATCTATCTGTGAAAGCAAATAATCAGAAGTTATATATTTATTTTTATTCTTTCCTCATTTAAAATAAAAACATAGGTGGACAACAACCATGGACACCTCCTTTGATCCCTGCCAGACCTCAGACCTCATCTAAGAGCAGTGGTTCTCAACTTTTCTAATGCAATTAGAAAATACAGTTCCTCATTTTGTGGTGACCCCCAGTCATACAGCAGAGCTATAAGCTGATTGGCAGGAAGGTCCGAGGGACACCCCGACTGTAAACGCTTTATGGTCAGATTGTAAAAATATATTCCAAGGCGCCAGAATAGAAGCTTTAGTGCCTAACACCATAGGAAATTTGTTTTTTCCCATGGTGAAATGGTCATTTGACCCCCAAAGGCATCCCGCCCCCCAGGTTGAGAACCATTGTCCTAGAGCAGCGTTTCCCAACCGCTGTGCCGCGGCACACTGGTGTGCCACGAGACAAGGTCAGGTGTGCCGTGAAGTTCCGCTTCCAAACCGGAAGTTGAGTGTCCCGGCTTGCTTCTTCACACCTTCATTTTCGCGCCTTTCTTCTTCGTGCCTTCCTTCTTTGCAGCAGGTGAGCTTGGGACTCGGCGGGATGGCAATAGCAGCGGCTGAGGCTTTCACTTGTGGCATCGGGAGTGCTAATAGCGGCGGCGGCGGCAAGTGGAAGCCTCAGCCTTGGAGCCCCCTCGCGCCCATGGCTTCTCGTCAATGCCTCTGCCTGCCCGATCCGCGGGAGTGCTAATAGCGGCGGCGGCGGGAATAGCGGGGGGGGGCTCCTGCAAGTGGAAGCCTCAGCCCTGGAGCCCCCTCGCGCCCATGGCTTCTCGTCGATGTCTCTGCCTGCCCGATCCGCGGGAGTGCTAATAGCGGCGGCGGCGGGAATAGCGGGGTGGGAGAAGGGGGCATAAAAATTGAATGAATAAATAAATAAATAAATAATATTTACTGTCTTTTTGTGTCATTTTGGTTGGTGGTGTGCCCCAGGATTTTGTAAATGTAAAAAGTGTGCCGCGGCTCAAAAAAGGTTGAAAATCACTGTCCTAGAGAGTAATCACATAATTGGATATTTTGCCTTTGGGTGAAATGGGACACCTTTGTGAATGACCTACCATGGCTGCCATTTTCAGAATAGATAGTAATTAATGCATGTAGAATCATCGTGATGTCTGCGTGTATGCAAAAATAGAATTGGCTGGTACATGTCAAAGCAGGATAAAAACATTCTGGGCTATAACTTTTACATGATTTTTTTTTAAAAAAACAGGTTATTAGATACATGAGCACCCATAGGTCACTACTACCAGTTTGTCCAAACCAGCTGAATACCACATATTATGTAGAAATTGAAAAATGTTACCTAGCCTCTTTAGGAATCCACAAATTTCGGGATCAGGCACAAATCCTATTTTAAACCTACTTGCAAGGAAGAATTAAAATCTAGGACAGGACAGGATCTTGGAGGTCTTCTAGTCCAACCCCCTGCTCAAGCAGGAGAACTTATACTATTTCAGACGAGTGGTTAGACTCTTCTTAAAAAACTCCAGTGATGGGAGTGCCCATGATATCTGAAGGCAAACTGTTCCACTGGTTAATTGTCCTCACTGTTAGGAAGTTTCTCCTTAATTCCAGGTTGCTTTTCTCTTTGATTAGTTTCCAACCATCGCTTCTGGTGCTTCGGAGAATAATTTGACCCCTTCTTTTTTTGTGGCAGCCTCTCAAATACCAGAATACTGCTATCATGTCTCCCCAATCCTTCTTTTCTTTAGACTAGCTAAACCCAAATTCTGCAGCCATTCTTCCTACGTTTTAGTCTCCAGCCCTTTGATCGCCTTAAATCAAAAGAAAAATGTAAAATCCCATTCCAGGCCCGTACTGATCCCAACAGCTGAAGTTTACCTTTAAAAAACTCCTAAATGTTAAATGAAGTTATTTAAGTCAGATCATTTGTCCAATAAGAATTTAAAAGAGAGAGAGAGAGTTTTGGTCCACTCAGGCCACAAGCTGAGCAGAAAACTCGCCAACTGGCATAAAGGAGAAATGCTTTGTAGCGGAACACCAAATAACGTTGCAAAAAAGGACGAAATGAGTGGAAGAATTGCGTCCCCCAGAATCCCCACTCAGGCTGACCACAGACTGCAGAGACATGAGTTGCTCCAATGGAAGCATTAAGGAAATTCTTCTTTGGGGGGGGGGTTGAAATGTTGTAGTGATGCTTGGGCAGCTAACTCAGGAAAGGCTCTCATTATTAAGTTATAATGAACCGTCCCCCAAGCTATGGGTTCCTTCCTGCTCTTGCAAACACAGTCTTCTCTCATTCCTTTGAGGCACACATTAAGTAACTAGAAGTTTCAAAGGTCTCTAAGTTAATGGGCTTTTCAGAACCAAATGTGCCAAAACCTGCTTTAATGATGATATGTTGCTCTGTTTTTGTCTTTGACTTCAGGATAGGCTGAATAAGTTGCTTAAAGCGTTTTGTCTGAGGACTGTGTTTAATGGGGGGGGGGGGGAAACCCTCAGGGCTAGCACTTAAGCATACACTTTGATAGCCATTTCTTTTCCTGGCAGTGGAAGGGAACAGCTGACTCCCTTTCTGATGGAAGATTTGGGGACAAGTTGCCTTCAAAGCATTTACTATGAAACTGCTTCCGAAATTTGGATGAAGCAGGCATGCAATTGTAGATCAATAATTCATCGGCTAATTCTCAGTTTCTAATTCCATCTCCCCCTACCTGGTACCACATAGATGTGTCAGATTTTATTGGGGTGGGGGAGGTGTTTCTGGGAATTATAGTCCAAGATGTCTGGAAGATACTGGCTTGAGGAGAGCTGTGAGAGGATAGTTGGCATCTTTACATCTTTTGGTTTTCGGTGTTATATCAGATAGAAAGCCCACTCCTTTTAAGAGCAAGTCCTAGTTAATATTTTGTTTGTTTATTGATCCCACCATTATTATCTTTATAAATAACTCAAGGCAGCAAACGTGCCTAATATCCCTTCCTTCTCCTATTTCCCCAAAACAGTGTCAGGTGGGTGTAGCTGAGAGACAGTGACTCGTCCAAGGTCACCCAGTCAGTTTTCATGTCTAAGGTGGGACTAGAACACATATTTTCCTGATTTCTAGCCTGGTGCTTTAAACACCAGATGCAACTGGCTATCACAAGCATACAACAAACCATGTGATAGTTAATAATAATAATAATAATAATAATAATAATAATAATAATAATAATAATAATTATTATTATTATTTATTAGATTTGTATGCCGACCCTCTCCGAAGACTCGGGGCGGCTCACAACAACGATAAAAACAATATTATAATGGCACAAATCTAATATTAAAAAACTAAAAACCCTATCATAATTAAAAACCAAACAGCACATACATACCAAACATAAATTAAAATGAGCCTGGGGGAAAGATGTCTCAAATCCCCCATGCCTGGCGGTATAGGTGGGTCTTAAGTAGTTTACGGAAGACAAGGAGGGTGGGAGCAGTTCTAATCTCCAGGGGGAGTTGATTCCAGAGGGCCGGGGCTGCCACAGAGAAGGCTCTTCCCCTGGGGCCCGCCATACGACATTGTTTAGTCGACGGGACCCGGAGAAGGCCAACTCTGTGGGACCTTATCGGTCGCTGGGATTCGTGCGGTAGCAGGCAGTTCTGGATGTACTCTGGTCCAATGCCATGTAGGGCTTTAAAGGTCATGTTATGGTTGTGGTATCTGGATCAAGGGCTTAAATTCCAATAAAGTGAATATCCCTGGGTACAGCTACCAGAACTGTGCTGCATACAGCCACCAAGTAGCAGCAAAGAGAATTTTCCACCTCTCTTTGCTGCCATCTAGCCATTATCTGGATTTTTGCCATTCGGATTTAGTCCTATGGTCCTGTTTTTAATGTAGTGCATTCCTCCTGTCCACAAACAACAACACTATTATGGTTCATTACAGTCAGCCATATATTTATAGAGTCCTTCCCAAGGACTTGGGATAGGCAGATGTCATTGGTGTTAAATGGATCATTATAGGATGTGATCTATTCCAAGTAAAGCTACCTTTTGCAATTGGTTGATGGTGATTTTGTCAATTCCAATAGTATTAAAATGGTGCTCCAGTTGTTCTGAGATTGAACCCATGGCACCTATTGCTATTGATATCTTTTCTTTTTTTCATCACAGTTGTTCAATTTCTACCCACAGGTCTCTGTATTTTGTGTATTTTGTGATTTCCTTCAGTTCTTTCTCTTCTAGTATAATGTCTCCAGGTACTGCAACATCTGCTCCCTGGAGTTTTTTCTCTTTCAGATTAGCAATAGTTAATCCTTGGGTCTGCATAGGGTAGGCTGCTTGTATATTTGAATTCTAAAGTTCCCATGCAATTTAGCTTGATTTGCATTAAGCATCTAGTTTGTATAAATACTTAAATTTTAATTAAATTTGTACTCTCAATCAAGTAGAATGGCATTAGAATAAGGTAGAAACGGATGTTCAACATTGCTTTTCAAACCTTAGAACAGCATCTATATAGTCAGTAGCAACAGTATAGTACAGTAAATCTTCGTTTACTGAAGGGAGGATAATACAGAGTTTATGAATAGTTTCTTGTGAAGTAAATCAATGGCCATATAACTTATTCAGAAAGCAAATGTTTCTATATTGGTCTATTGGGGGGAAAGAATTCAAATGACTAATCTATTTTTGTTTTCTTCCCTTAAATCATGTCTGATTGTGGGACACTATCTGGACAAGTCCAGCGCGGTTTTCCTGGCAAGGTTTTGCAGAAGTGGTTTGCCTCTTTCCTAGAGCTGAGAGAAAGTGAATGCCCCAAGGTTGCCACCTGTCTTTGGGTCCAAGGTGGGCCTGGATATCCCAGTTCATAGCCTGATGCCTTAACCCAGTGATTTTCAACCTTTTTTGAGCCAGGGCACATTTTTTACATTTACGAAATCCTGGGGCACATTGAGCGGGGGGTGGGTGGGGGGGGTGTAAAAAAAGTTTGGACAAAAAAATTCTCTCTCTCTCTTCCTCCCATTCACTCTATTTATTTCTCCCTCCCTCTTTCTCTCCCTTCCTTCCTTCCTCTTTCTTTCTCTCTCTCTCCATCCCTCTTTCTTTCTCTTCCTTCCTCTCTTTTTTGCTTTCTTTCTCCCTCCCTCCCTCTATGTCTTTCTCTCTTTCTCCTTCCCTCCCTCTCTTTCTCTCTCTCTCTCTTGCTTTCTTTCTCTCTCTTGCTCTCTCTTTCTTTCTCTTGTTTTCTCTCTCTCTTGCTTTCTTTCTCTATCTCTTGTTCTCTTTCTCTCTCTGTCTTGCTTTCTTTATCTCTTGCTTTCTATCTCTCTCGCTTTCTTTCTCTCTGAGCTTCACAGCACACCTGACCATGTCTCGCGGCACACTAATGTGCCACGGCACACTGGTTGAAAAACACTGCCTTAACCAACATACCATAGTGCCTTTCATATCTTTGTGAGGATTAGTCAAACTAGTATAAAAATGAGCTTTGTAATGTGGATCTGTCGCCCAAAGCGTTTGGCCTAAATTTTTGAACTTTCTCATCCCGTTTTTTTTCTTATCTTGCCTGAAAACTTACACATTGTTAATGACATCTACCTGAACCTTAATAAGATAGAATTTCTATTAGGTCTGCTGAGCTCTGAAATTATAGAGATACTACTAGTAATGAAGAGGAAAGAATTGTCCAACTGTTGTTGTTTTATTCACTTTGTCAGTCACTCTTGCATTTATGGTATGGCTGTGGTGTATTTCAGAACTGTGTTTGGGAATAATTCATTGCATGTCTCTAAAATGAAGAATTTATCACTGTTTTTCTTAGTATATTTTGATTATAGAAACAAAATGATTACCATTGTATTTGCTCCATCAAGCTCTCCTTGCTTCTAGGCAAGAAGGCACTGTTTACTTACATAATGCTGAAACATACCACTTTTGCTATTTAAAAAAAGAATAATAAAAATTTAAAACTACTCGACAGAAAATGATTTTACTCCCATAACCTTCGGAATTTTTTTCTCTCTCTCCTGCTTTGTTTGTCAAAATTCTAGCCTATTGTATTTTATTATTTTATTTTATTTTAGTCTGCAAGCTGATTATATATTGTAAAAGATCAGTGTTTTCATGGGTGAATAGTAATTACCAAGTAATGGCTTAAAACATTTCCTGAAGGAACAGAAAGCTGTTTTTTAAAAGTCAAGAGTACATTAAAAGGATTACTGTGTAGATTTGATTTTTAGATAACACTAAAATGGATCGCAAATGGACTTATGAAAAGGGATGTTATCTCTTGAATGGAAAGTGCATGGTCTGACAGCTCAGCATGTAAATGGTCTGCAGTTATTCCTGCAAAGACCTTGGAGGGGGGCATCATTATTGTTGAGGAAAAGATTTCTGTAATATATCTATATATATATTCCAACTTTTAATAGACTATCCTTTAGTTTTATTATTATTTGGAAAGAGACAAAAAGGCTATGGGTTTGGAGGGTAAGCATATATTTTGAATTGCTGGAAGCCTGCATTTTGTGACCTCTAGAAAGTCAATAGCAATGGTTAGTTTCAGGAATAGAATTATTAGCACAGTCTTTAAAATGTCATTTGCTTTCTCTGATGCAGAGAAAGTGTAAATGAAATTCCCAGGGACAAATTTTAACATGCTCATGGACAAACGTTGAAGAGCTGGCTAAAATATTTCCTGATCCTAGGATAATAAGTCTCTCTTCCGTCCTGCAATTGCAAAGCAGTGAAATGATGATAATGTGCAAAATCATGTAGCAGTACAAATCTGTTCAAAATATCATAAGCTTTTTGTATCTACACCTATCTTGTATTTGTATCCACAGCTGTCTTGTCACTGATGACATTGGATGCATTTATTAAATTTATATGCCGCCCATCTCGCAGCTTGAGGCAACTCTGGACAGCTTATAATGCAATAAAAACATATAAATAAAAAATAAGCATACATAAAAAAATCAATTATTAATATATAAAAATATTAAATTACAGGGGATTAAAAGGAATCTGCAAAATTATGGGTTTGGAGTAGAGCTGGTTTAATGCCTTCAGGGTTATTGCCTCAATCATCTCCAGCCTAGAGTCAGGTTTTAAGGCTTTTCTTAAAGGGAGCAAAATCTCAAGATGTTCTGGGGGTGGTGGGGTGGTCCAAGGCAGAAATCCTTTGGCTGATGGGATTTGCAGTAGGCTTCTTTTGCCATAGCAAGTGGGCTGGGTTGATCCCTCTGAGTGAAGACAGTTCCTCATACGTGCCAATTTTTGGTAGTGACATAAGGAGAAGTTGAAGGAATATAGATTCCATTGTCCTAGGTAGAACTAAGGGAAGAATACTTGCCTCCCTTGGGTGCTTTAATTATTCTGGGCTACACTCCGTGGCTTGCATTGGCTGCCGATCAGTTTCCAGTCACAATTCAAAGTGTTGGTCATGACCTTTAAAGCCCTACATGGCATTGGACCAGATTACCTCCGGAACCGCCTGCTACCGCACGAATCCCAGCGACCGATAAGGTCCCACAGAGCTGGCCTTCTCCGGGTCCCGTCGACTAAACAATGTCGTTTGGCAGGCCCCAGGGGAAGAGCCTTCTCTGTGGCGGCCCCGGCCCTCTCGAACCAACTCCCCCCGGAGATTAGAACTGCCCCCACCCTCCCTATCTTTCGTAAACTACTCAAGACTCATTTATAGCGCCAGGCATGGGGGAGTTGAGATAGCCCTTCCCCCTAGGCCATTACAAGTTATGCATGGTATGTTTGTGTGTATGTTTGGTTTTATAATAGGGGTTTTAGTTGTTTTTTATTATTGGATTGTACATGTTGTTTTTATTATTGTTGTTAGCCGCCCCGAGTCTACGGAGAGGGGCGGCATACAAATCCAATAAATTATTATTATTTATTATTATTAAAAGTCTTACAAAATGGCTCTAGGCCTTACAAAATGGCTCTAGCTTTACAGTACAAAGTTGTTGTATGCTGAAGTAGAACTCCTGTGAATGACTGCCTCAATCTAGGTACACAAAAGAGAACATCAAATGGCCGTTTGGCAGTGGATAAGGGACAGACAGGATACTCTGTGTTTGTGTCTGTATATGGCATAGGATGGAAAGAGGGGGGAAATGACCCTCTTGCAATGATGGATCTCTTTTCACTTCAGAACATGTTACATGTATTAAAGATGAAAATAAAACTGGTACCTGGAAAGTAAGACAGAAAAAATAGAGGGATGCCCCTGCTGAAGATTATCCAAAACAATTTGAAAGACCTAGCATCAAAACTACAAACGTTATAAAGGAAAAAGACAATGAAAAATATTTGTAGCCTGTTATAAAATAATAACGATGAGTTTGAAAGTTTATAACTCCCAACAAAGAGTCTCAACTGATGCTCAAACTCCTATAAAGAATATTGACATTAGTTGTCTAAAGCCAAAGCAATTGTCAGTTATGAAAAGCTTCTTGTTTATTTTTTAAAGAGATGCCTACTTTACCAGCTAGCTTACTGAAACAATTTCATCTAAAGAACTATGTATTAACTTTCTGGGTGGCTGAAGAAAGGACCTAGTTGAGAAGGGTGCCATAACTGACAAAAATTTAGTTCTGTACATTATGTCTACGGAGAGGGGCGGCATACAAATCTAATTAATAATAATAATAATAATAATAATAATAATAATAATAATAATAATAATGTAAAAGATTTATTATTCAAATAGTGAGATAGATAAAAATCACATAATATAAATGTACCCAATATCAGATTTAGCGAAATAATTGGATTCTCATTCCATGCTTGGGACAGTCTATTTTATCATGGTTTATTGAGTAAACCACAGTTGGGTTTCCCCAATAGGCTGGCCTAAACCAAATAAACCATATTGCAACAAGCCTAGCTATAACATGGCCTTACCTATCTTTATGCATTACAAGTGTTAGATTATTTTATTTAGGTTGATTAGCTTTTATTTAGATCTTAGATAATTGGATTTTATTTATTTGGTCTACTTAGTTGTAGAAGTTTGGTGAAGGGGAAAATGACCTATCATGGCAATTAATAGGACACTGAAGTTAGTTATAAGTCTTTTACATGAGAGGTCTCATTGTGAATGTGAGCCGGTCCATCTGTCCCTTTACCGTCTTATGCTCCTAGTCACAAACTGGAGTTTTTCATTGCTTAGTGACCAGAGGCTTTTGTAATAGGCAGCAATAGGGACAGACCTCAAGGTAAGTCTTTAGTGTGCTTATAGTGAGCTAAACCTTGAAGGTAAAACTGGTCTCCTTAGTGGATGTTCACAATAACATCGATGCCATACACAATTATGCATCTTCCTTGACATTAGTGTCAAGCCACATGCCTGCTCAAGTCCAATGTAATTCACAAAATCTGTTCTAAATCCTGATTGACAGATAGCCTAAAAATCACAAACTTTGATTATTTACTGTTCGGTAAGTTTCTGTACAAGAAAAAGTGTTCATTAAAAAAATCCCCAAACACAGGAAGATTGCAAGAATATTGCTTAAGGATGGACAAAAATACCATTTTCTCTAATTGCCTGCCTTCTGTTCGGGCACCGAGGATGGCCTGACATTTTGCAACATTGGAGACAACTTTGAAATGTGATTTGTTTGCCGTGTTGACCAAAGTTAATGAGATTACTTGGCCACTCATTTAATTTTGCCAGTCTCCTGGATGCCAGTCTTTTCCTGGAATGAGGTAGTACAGCTATAAATGCTAGAATTGAAACTTTCTAAAGCACAGACTTTTCCGTGCCATGCTGTCTCTATCCTGTCTCCAGCCTCAAACCCACAATCACTTACTGTAAGTTTTTGCAACTCTTGTTAGGTCTGAGGTCATTCTGGGATTCAAACAATGCATTTTTGCTAGATAGATATAACCCAGGAAAGAGATGATTTAAGACATTACATACATTACATGATTTAAAACATACACCTTAAACTGT
Source organism: Erythrolamprus reginae (assembly GCF_031021105.1). Taxonomy (NCBI): domain Eukaryota; kingdom Metazoa; phylum Chordata; class Lepidosauria; order Squamata; family Dipsadidae; genus Erythrolamprus; species Erythrolamprus reginae. Next base: position 123,374,905 of record NC_091950.1, read on the forward strand.
AAGGCATTTTGCTTGTTTTTTTCCCTAAATTATTACATACACAACCAGACTGCTTTGTGAATCATAATAACCACAATTTTGTTTATTTATTTATTGGATTTCTGTGCCGCCCCTCTCCGAGGACTCTATAAAGGACTTTACCTTTATCTAGCATTGTTTGTAAATCTAGCCAATTGTGGCTTATTCAACCAATGGCAAAAAATACAGTTTTGAATGGAACTAGGGATGGGAATGCCATCTTTGAAAGCCAGTTGCTTATTTCTGTTCTCTCAGATATTATGAAGCTTTAAACTCTGGAGAGTATTGCAAAATATGAATCCTGCCCTGCCCTGCCCTCTCCTCTCCTCTCCTCTCCACTAGTGATGGGCGAACCCAACGGTGTTCGGGTTCAGCAAGTTCGGTGATGGGCGAACCCAACGGTGTTCGGGTTCTGCAAAATTTGGCCGAACCCAAACCGAACCTGAACTCGAACGGGGAATCCCTCCCACGAAGAGACTCCGGGGGCGGAGCTTTGACGTCACCGGCAGGTTGCTAAGAATGCCTAGGTGATCACTTCCTGGATTCCATGGAATCCAGGAAGTGATCACCTTGGCATCCTTAGCAACCTGCCGGTGACGTCAAAGCTCCGAATGCCGAACACGACCCTGAACTTCGCCCGAAGTTTGAAAAAATTTTGTGTTCGTGTTCGTCATACCGAACACCGCAAAATTCTGTACCGACCCGAATTGTGCGGGTTCAGTTCGCCCATCACTACTCTCCATTCTTATCCTATCCTATCCCATCCCAACCCATCCCATCCTATCCCATCCTATCCTATCCTATCCTCCATTCCATTTTATTCTTCTCTTCTATTCTCCCCTTTAAGAACTTCCTCTTTTCCATGATTTCCAGGTTTTGTTGTAAAATTTCTACTTAATATCCCTGTATGAGTTGATTGTCCTTCATAGTGCTTAAAGTTGAGATTTCAGGTTTCACAAGAGATTTAAAATCCAAAAACTCAAAAAAGCAAACTGGATGTATATTTGACCAGGAAGAATTCCACTGCACTAGAATTTCAAATATCTAATTATTGTGAAATTTTGAAACTTTCCCAGTTTCAGCAGTCCTGATATAGCTGCATGCTAGGAGATCTTTAGCATATTTTTGCTATTAAAGATGATAGTTCTAGATGATATTCTGTAGAGTTGCTTAGAAGACACACTCTTTGGGGCAACACACAACAGCAGTGCCCTAGAAAGTCTAAGAAATAATGCTTCCTTCTTTCTCAGTGGATAATCATTTGCGCCCTGATTTTAGGGAGGAGGAAGAAGTATCCTGAAAATGATCTGAGTAATAACATTTTTAAAAAATGCTGCTCAGACGCCAATGACTATTTTGTGTGGAAGTGTTTCAAAGGAAGTTGCAGCCAAAACTGATAAAACCATCTGCCCCAAAGCATTGTGCAAAACACATACAGGGTGTTGGGGAAATAAGCCAATTATGTGTGCTTCCTAAGAGGAGGGGGAACTGGCCTTTGTATATAATTAGTTCTTTTATTTAAAGCAAGGATTATGAATAGACCGACTAATTAGCTGTCATAACTGGCAAACTGAAGATTTTGGACAGATTCCTTATGAGATGTGGGAGGATCTTTCTCTTTCTCTCCTGGCTGTCCTTTCTTCATTAGGTTTGCTTTGCATCCTAAGCACAACAACGAGGAATGCTATTTACCGAACTTTAAAGATTCCCTTCTTACATGATATGAAAAGCAGATAGAATAAACTGTTCAGTAGTGGGTTCTAAAACCCTTTGCTACCTGTTTGCGTGTGTGCTTGCATGTACAACACATCTGCACATGTGCAGGAACATCCTGGGTGGGCGGAGCTTCCTGCCACTGGCGCTACCAGTTCTAGGAAGCTGGCCCACGGCAGAAACTGTTGCTTTAATGGGAAGAACTCTTCTTTCCCCCTCCTTGTTTTAAACTACATAAATGGGTGATGTTCTAGGAAACAAAGGGAGTGAAACTATTGTAGGCTGTGTGCTCATCTCTGTTGTTGCTTCTACAAAAGCAGAGGAAAAAGCAGAGAAATTTGGCTGTGCATTTTATTACTTAGCATTCCTCTGTTACTCTTTGGACTAATTAACCTTTGAACTTGTCATTAAAGAAATTAGGCATCAAATTTCCATGTTTTCAAATACAGGTCTATAACCAAACACAGTTTAATGGCTCATTGATGGACTACATTTGCCCCATTTTTTAAAGCCTTGGGCCTCTTTAAAGGAAAAGGGTTTGCAAAAATTACCCATGGTTTTAAGGTTACCTCATTGATAACCATCAAAAAGTTGGCAAGGCTTCAAGCACTCAATTGTATTAAATTAGCTGTAGATATTCTTCACCAATAAGTGAAAGAAACCTGTTGTGGAGGGATCAGAATTTAAAGGGTTCCAGTTGGACGTCTTTGGATGCTAGTCAAATACAGTACAATAGCAACCTGTTTAGAAACTCAACGGGAACTAAAAAATAGAGAAATCTGCAAAAAAATCACGAGATTGCTAGCAATGGCAGGAGATGAAGGGCAGAAACATGGAAGGGCCATTATTTTATTTATTTATTTATTTATTTATTTATTTTTTGTCAATTACGTATTGGTGATATATAAAGAGATAATACACTGCTCAAAAATAAAGGGAACACTTAAACAACACAATATAACTCCAAGTAAATTAAACTTCTTTGATATCAAACTGTCCACTTTGTAAGCAACACTGATTGGCAATCAATTTCACACGCTGTTGTGCACATTCAACTTTGTACAGAACAAAGTATTCAATGAGAATATTTCATTCATTCAGATCTAGGATGTGTTATTTGAGCATTCCCTTTATTTTTTTGAGCAGTATATTTATATATATGATACTAGACAAAGAGAAACATTAGGACAGGAGAGGTAAGGCACTCTGGTGCACTTATGCACGCCCAGTTAGCATGTCCCTTCTCAGTGGATATTCTCCAATTGTCTGTGTCTGCAACTGGTTGAGTGCCAGGTTTTGGGAGAAAGCAAGGCAGATTCCATCAAACCGACCATCCCTATGTATCCAGTTTACACAGGTAACAATGAAGTCCCAGTATTGCTGAAAACGAAAGAAGATTCGGACCTTTGTATTTCCATGCAGAATGCTTTCCTCCTGTTTCTCGCTCAGGGCACTTTAAATGTTAAAAGCATCTCAACGTAAAAGCCATTTCATGTAGGAATGAGTCTGGTACATCCCACATTTACTTAGATGTCGTAATGACTGCCTTTTGTTGCATATGGCTGGCAGTTTGCACTCACATTTCCAGCACCAAAGTGCTTTCCCTGTTAAAATTTTATGGCACTAAAAACAGCCCTGGAAAAGAGTTAAGTACTGATTTTACCAACTCTGTATTTTGGGGATTGTTGGTTTTTTTTTAGTCATCTCACCAAAATGCTAGGACTATGGAGTTAGAGTGCCATTTCAGCTGTCTTCGTTCATTATTTTCAGCACAAATCCATGGTGATCGATTTAATTCTGGCAGGGCTGAAATTTTGCTCCACACCTCCCTTCCTATATCAACTTGTCGGCTAATTACAGCCTCAACTTTTCTGGGCTTCTATTTGTTCCATATCCAGATTGGTTAGGGTTCCAGGGAGGAAAGCCTTCCAGACCAAAATGTAATTTCAAAAAACTGAACCTGGCTGCCATAGGTTGACCCTGCTCGTTATTATCTGAGTGGGAATAGCGGCTTTGAACATCCTATGTCTGAAGCAGGAGCGTTTTTTCATTAGAAAACCCCCTGCTGAAAACTAACCAAAAGTGAGTGCGCGCGTGTGTTTTTAATCTTGCAAAGATAACTATAAAAAGATCCTTTTCTACGAATAACTAGAAGAAACAGAAAACGTTCCTCTTTTACCTGTCTCATAAGCCTCTCTGAAGTCTATTGTGCCTCTAAAATAAAGGATAAAGAATCCAAATTGTTTTTGTCTGCCCAGTATAGCTAAGACAGGAAACTTGGCTATGGCCCATTCTCAAATTCTTAAAGCTATTCTTCAGATTGTTCAAATTCATAATTGCTTTGTATCCAAGAAAATGGTCTCCTTTATAGATTAATGCCTTTATTACTTTCGAGTGGGAAAAGAAGAAAACTAAAAGTAATGCCTTAACTTTGTAGCAGTCACACTTCATCTAAAAGTCACAATTAAACTAGGATGGGAAAATCTATTACCACGTTTATTCCATCCATGCTATTGAAAATTGTCCATTGACTACTATATAGGCCTTTATGTCCTTCACCCCCAAAACCTACATCATATTTCACCAGTGTGCTCTAATTGGGAATGATCTATCTAATACAAGGATGGGGAACCTCCTCCTCCTCCCCATTCTCCTCTCCAACATACACCTGCCTTCATATTGTATCAGGGATGCGGAATGATGGCCCTTATATGACTTCCTGGGCCAATGGCTTTTAGATGAAGACTGTCTGACTCAGGAATTCTGGGAGTTGAAGTTCACAAGTCATAAAAGGGCCATTATTTACCACTCCTGATCTAATGTGAAGGCAGATGTATATTGGAGGAGAAGGAAAGGAATCAAAACCACTCAGTTTCTATATGTTTGCATTTTTTGGATCCATTTACTTCAAGCCTGCATTGCATGGCAAACATAGGAGTAAATAAATAAAGTAGGTAACTTACATCTAATGCCAAATCTCATATAGAGAAGCCCAACCAGTATCAGGTTCCTACTGGTATGGATGAAAACGCCGCACTGCTAGTAGAATTGGAGATGTGTGTGCAGCTCCACATCTCTGAAATCTCATCTCTCAAATGGTGATGATGAAACTTTGCAATATGTGTTGCAATTTCATGATACAAATGTTGGGCTCAGGCAGAGGTTGCCACTCCAGCCACTCACGTCTCTGGTGCGCGTACATGTCCGAGAGAGATTTTGCTTCTGCGCATGTGTGAGATTTCAGTGACTTTTTTGCTTTTGCGCATGTGTGGAAACAAAAACAGAATCACCAACATCTTGGGCATGCACGTGTCCCCTTGCGAGACTTTGATTCCTGCGCATGCATAGAAGCAAAATCTTGCTCGGATGTGCACACACGCCAGAGACCTGAAACTGCATGTGCAGCGCACTGAGACTGGCAGGAGCGGCAACCCCCACCTAAGCCCAACATTTGTATCATGAAATTGCAACACATATTACAAATTTTCATCATCACCATTTGTACTAGACTCCTATGCCTGTGTGGTTTCCAGATATCTGGGCTTCAGGTTCCACAATTCCCCAGGTAGCATTGCTTCTGGCAAGGGGTCTGATAGTTCAATCCACAGTTTGGGGGAAATTGCTCTGGTTCTCATGTCGGTTTCTGATATAACCTGCCATTGTCCCTATGATCTGGAGGTGATGACACTTCTGCATTCCATTATTTGCAGGAGGCAGATTGCTGACATCGATAGTCAGGCTTCCTAAATAGAAAGCTGGCACAAAACTGGAATTCCCTTCTTTAAGGAACTTGCCAAGAATTTTCCATGGCAACTTCTAATTTTTGCAGATGATCCTCTTCAGGTTTAATTACAGTGCTGTGTTGATTTTGATTGCTTGTGTTCTTCTAGTCTCAATTAAGTAGGTTTTAATATGAAAACATATAAAGTATGAACCTACGGTGCCCAAGACAACCATGTCTCGGAAAAGATGAAAATGGAATTGGAGGATACCTTTCCTACTTCCGAGTCCTGGTGAGGCTCTTCTGATTCCTCTTCCTATCATTTACTACCTCTCACTAACTATCTTTTTCTTTAGTATAACCATGACAGGTGGAAAAAGGCATTTTATTTTTGGAGGAGAGAACTTTCCCCATCCTCTTTTTTTCAAGGATCATTTGGGATCATTCTGCCTTAAGAACTCCATCAGACAGAATTTATAACTTCTATTAGGATATATGTAAGTGAATGCTGAACTGCCATTATGGGCACTAGTTTCTCTTTTCCTTTCCAAATCTTGCTAATTATAGGAAGCATTTCTACCACAGGAGCTACTTTTAAGGGGGGGGGGGAATGGGGTGGAGGGGGGGGAGAAGAGTCCTTTTACATTAAATTTGTGGCCATTTTAAAATTAGATTTCATTTGAGACTGAAACGAAGTACAAAAATGCTGATTTCACAGGAATGGCAAAAAAAACCAACCCTTAAAACCTTATAAAGATATTCTCAGATAGAACAGGGGAATCATTTCTACAAGAGAATAATTCTATGGTAGAAAAATTAAACTCTTTGTCGTGAAAGTTCTAACTTTATTTTTCCTTGGATCAAATGGATCAAAATATGCATTCTTCTAAAGAGGTTCTATTTTGAGAAAAGTAAGAATAGCAAATCAACTCAGAAAATCCAATCTAAACTGCAAAATATCTGAATCTTTGATCTTAGCTAAAAGTTCAAGAAGTGATGCGGTTTTCTTAGCCTGGTGCCACATTTTCCAGGCAATGTTGTAATGGTTAGACTGAATTAGGCTGAAGAGGGTTCCAATCCCCAGCCAATTTTCTTTTCATCTAACTACCTTAATGAAAGAAGGTGAAAGTTGATATATAGAAAGGCCTATGTATTGGGGGGCTTGTGTGCCCTTCCAAAATATTTCAGAAGATGTGCTTTATATGTGAGTAGAGGATCTCTCCCTGATTTATTTGCAATTTGAGGGTTTTAATATTAATGTGCAGTTGCAAGGAAATTTGAAATATTTTGAAATATTTGAAAGAGGTAAATTTGCATGGACACCTTAAAAAAAGCTCAGAGTGCTTTAAGGAATAATATGGAGGCTCTGTTCCTACCCTGGTACAAATCCTGAAGCATTTCTTCTTAATTATCAAACCATGCACCGTCCCACTACATCAGAGGTCTTCAAACTTGGCAACTTTAAGACTTGTGGACTTCAACTCCCAGAATTCTGAGAGTTGAAATCCACAAGTCTTAAACTTGCTAGATTTAGGGCCCCCTGCATTATACATTATATGGTGTTGCCTGGAAGAAGGATGGGATAGAAGTGTATCTCAAAAAGAAAACTCATGCAGCAGAGACATGCTAAATATTTTCTTGCTCCTCCTCCTTTGGATGTTATCGGAGGAAACAATAATTTCTTACTGTAGCAGTTCTAGATGATAACATCTGAATATAACTATGGAACAGCAATGAAAAGCTTGCCCTTCCATTTTGGATAATCTCACCCTGATACAGAAATAAAGCTAGTGAATATTTAGGTCTAGGCCAACTGTGCATAATTGCTGGAATGAATTTGAATGGCTCTGATCTAAATAACAACAACAACAACAATAATAACAACAACAACAACAACAACAACAACAGAGTTGGAAGGGACCTTTGAGGTCTTCTAGTCCAACCCCCTGCTTAGGCAGGAAATCCTACACTACTTCAGACAAATAATTATCCAAGTCTTTTTCTTGACTTTGGATTCATCTCTAAAGAGGAAGATGGTAGCCATCCCTTTATATGGATATTGCTGGTGCCAACAGACAAACTTTGAACTCCCTCACTCCCCTCTTTTATCCAACAATGGATGTTTTTTAATCTAATCCCAAGCATTCCATCAGCACTTTCTACTTCACAGTTGTTATCAAGTGAACATTTTAGAGTTGGAAGACACCCAACAGGATGTGTAATTGAAGACTATCCTCTATAGAAAATAGACTTTTGTTCTATTAGGCCAACTAAAACAATTCAATATCACAGTAAATGCTGCAATGCAAATGGACTCCTGAGTCCTTTCCAAGTAACTTTAATTGAAAATAACTCCTATTGATTTCAGTGGGGTTTTTAAACTAATTTATTTGTGATAACACCTTAATATACAAGGACAAAGTCATCCATAAGCAGGCAAAGACAGTAAGACAAAAGAACCAAATAATGAATTGAGTTGTGGGAAAGTTGGGTCTAGCTCCCCATATTGCATAATTGATGATCTTGGAGCAAATCAAATGTAATTCGGTCTGATAAGTTTCACAGAATCAAACATCACACTAGAAATAATATTAGATGGAAAGAAATGTACAATAGAACTGAAATGAATCACTCTGGGAGATTTGGCTTCTGTGGATCCATGCTTATCTCATTTTCATTATTATTATTATGTACTATACATGGATTTAACATCTAAAAGCATTCAGAAATCAGAGCTAACACAAAAAAATATTAGCTAGGTCTTACAATATCTATCCTAAACTATGTCTATCAGCTTATAGTTTGTTTCAGAGCCAGGAGTAAATTTCTGATGGTTCTTGTTTATAAAATTCCTACCTTACTTGCTTGGAAACCCAAGTGTATAAAGTAATAATGTAATAATGATTACGTGTACTTGAACCTGCTGGAATTTATAAGCAATATGAGCAGCATGTTACTAACTTAGATGTCCTACTGGGTAGATTCCATCCCAAAGCATCTTTTCATGAGAGCAACAATAAAATGGGAAGTGCAGCAGTGAAATGCAATGCCAATAGAGAATATGAGGTTTTCTGAAATATTTTCCCCCTATTAGTGACCACAGTTGGGTTCACAAGAGAAATTATGACCATGCTTATAATCGTAATACAACTTTCATTTGCTTTACAAAACGGCAAAGGCTGTAAATGTTAATATTTGTCACAAAGTTATATTTCATCACTGCTGCATGCAAAGTCACAAATTTGTCCGAACAGAAATAAAATACATTTCACAAGTCCTTTTTCTAGTTCCAAAACCATGTCAGTCATTTAGAGGTTAGATTGCTGAGTCCATAAGGTAGGTCCTTTTTCTAGAGAAGCACCTCAGTAATGTTAACTTGTTCCCTATGAAATCTACAATGCTTCCAGATTTTGATCTTTCAATCAGACTGTGGGTACTATGCTATTTCAGAATATGTTTTAAATTTAAAAAATCTTAAAATTCCTCTTTGATAATCTCAACAATAAGAACAGATATTTTGTTTAAGTCAACAAAGCAAATCATGTCAGACTAATCTCATTGATTTCATTGACTATGTCACAAAGGTGTTGGATGAAGGTGGTGCCGTGGATATTGCCTACCTGGACTTCAGCAAAGCCTTTGATACAGTGCCACATAAAGAGCTGATAGATAAATTAGTGAAGATTGGACTTAATCCCTGGATAGTTCAATGGATTTGCAGCTGGCTGAAGCGTAGACATCAGAGAGTTATTGTTAACGGCGAGTATTCTGAGCAGGGTCAGGTTACAAGCGGTGTGCCACAAGGGTCTGTTCTGGGTCCTATTCTTTTTAATATGTTTGTGAGTGACATAGGGGAAGGTTTGGTAGGGAAGGTTTGCCTATTTGCCGATGACTCTAAAGTGTGCAATAGGGTTGATATTCCTGGAGGCGTCTGTAATATGGTAAATGATTTAGCTTTACTAGATAAATGGTCAAAGCAATAGAAACTGCAGTTTAATGTTTCCAAATGTAAAATAATGCACTTGGGGAAAAGGAATCCTCAATCTGAGTATTGTATTGGCAGTTCTGTGTTAGCAAATACTTCAGAAGAAAAGGATTTAGGGGTAGTGATTTCTGACAGTCTCAAAATGGGTGAGCAGTGCAGTCAGGCGGTAGGGAAAGCAAGTAGGATGCTTGGCTGCATAGCTAGAGGTATAACAAGCAGGAAGAGGGAGATTGTGATCCCGCTTTATAGAGCGCTGGTGAGACCCCATTTGGAATACTGTGTTCAGTTCTGGAGACCTCACCTACAAAAAGATATTGACAAAATTGAACGGGTCCAAAGACGGGCTACAAGAATGGTGGAAGGTCTTAAGCATAAAACGTATCAGGAAAGACTTAATGAACTCAATCTGTATAGTCTGGAGGACAGAAGGAAAAGGGGGGACATGATCGAAACATTTAAATATATTAAAGGGTTAAATAAGGTTCAGGAGGGAAGTGTTTTTAATAGGAAAGTGAACACAAGAACAAGGGGACACAATCTGAAGTTAGTTGGGGGAAAGATCAAAAGCAACATGAGAAAATATTATTTTACTTAAAGAGTAGTAGATCCTTGGAACAAACTTCCAGCAGACGTGGTAGATAAATCCACAGTAACTGAATTTAAACATGCCTGGGATAAACATATATCCATCCTAAGATAAAATACAGAAAATAGTATAAGGGCAGACTAGATGGACCATGAGGTCTTTTTCTGCCGTCAGACTTCTATGTTTCTATGTAACTGAGAATTGTTTTATTATTGATGCTGCTGAACTTTATACACATTATACTAATAATCCATTAGGTGGAGAGTTAATTGTAATCAGCACAACCAATTTTCAAGAGGGAAACATTATGGTTATGGTTATGTTTCATTACGTTACATTATGTTATGTTATCCCAGTATCTGAACATTTTGAATCGCAGATATATATGAAGTGGCACTCCTAATTGTGTCCATATTTTTGAGGACAGGTTTTATCTTTAGTTGCTAATGTGAGTTTGGGTTTACTGTAGTTCACTTTTTTCTTCCTTCAAGAGATCCCAAAGTAGCTGTCATTAACACTAAAAGTCGTTCTTGTGTCTCTGGCAAATTCCGTGAGGAGTGTTGTTTAAGCCTCCAGGTTTTTATAATGTTGTTTAACCTGTCTCTATAGTACAAAGAATATTTTGATAAGGGATAGATCAATACCTCCCTGTTTGTCTTGAAGTGTCTTAAGTGCTGCTGTTGTTCCCTTGCAGTTCTGACAAAGCAATTATTACTGTAAGAGTGGTGGGTTTTATGTGTTGAACATTTGCTACCCTCAGGTCACTGTTGCTTTTAAGGAAAGCTGAAAATGTCATTTGCTATAGCAACATTAAGTAAAGTCACTGTGGTTAAAGATCTGTTAATAATTGGGGTGGGAGGGGGGAGTTGCACATGTGTAGTATCTACTTTAGTCCGAAAATAATGTGTTTTTACTTGCAAAAGAGTTTTCCATTGCATTTTTGCTTTCTGACTGAAGATGACTCATTTGTCATTATTAAAACTCATTTGTTACTGTCAGCCAATTTCTCTAATCTAGCAAGACAGTTTTGAACTTTATTTACATATGGCAGGAGATTAGCTATCCAATTTTGAATCATTTGGGAATCTGATAGCCATTCTATTCATCTCTTCGTGAAAATCATTAATAAAAATAATATGGGGTAAAAGGATCCAGCAACGATCCTTATGACATCCAGGTGATGATACCTGTCCCCAATCTGATGAGGTACTTTTAATGAATACAAAGAATATGATTTTCAAACCAGCTATACATTATGATTATGATTATGATTATTTATTAGATTTGCATGCCGCCCCTCTCCAAAGACTCGGAGCAGCTCACAACAACAATACATAGTGCAAATCCAATAATTAAAAACAGTTTAAAACCCATAATATAAAAACAGTGATACATCCCAGACAAACCATACATAAAACGGAACAGCCCGGAGGAATCAATTTCCCCATGCCTGACATCAGAGGTGGGTTTTAAGGAGTTTGCGAAAGGCAAGGAGAATGGGGGCAGTCCTGATCTCCAGGGGGAGTTGATTCCAGAGGGTCGGGGCTGTCACAGAGAAGGTCCTTCTCCTGGGTCCCACCAGACAACATTGTTTCATCGACGGGACCTGGAGAAGGCCAACTCTGTGGGACCTAATCGTTCGCTGGGATTCGTGTGGCAGAAGGGGGTCCCGGAGATATTCTGGTCCGATGCCATGAAGGGCTTTATAGGTCATAACCAACATTTTGTATTGTGACTGGAAACTGATCGACAACCAATGCAGACTGTGGAGTGTTGGTGTGACATGGGCATATCTAGGAAAGCCCATGATTGCTCTCGCAGCTGCATTCTGCATGATCTAAAGTTTCCGAACACTCTTCAAAGGTAGCCCCATGTAGAGAGCATTACAGTAGTCGAACCTCGAGGTGATGAGGACATGAGTGATTGTGAGCAGTGACTCACGGTCCAGGTAGGGCCGCAACTGGTGTACCAGGTGAACCTGGGCAAACGCCCCCCCTCACCACAGCTGAAAGATGGTTCTCTAATGTTAGCTGTGGATTGAGGAGGACGCCCAAGTTACGGACCCTCTGTGAGGGGGTCAGTAATTCCCCCCCCCCAGGGTAATGGATGAACAGATGGAATTGTCCTTGGGAGGCAAAACCCACAGCCACTCCATCTTATCAGGGTTGAGTCTGAGTCTGTTGACACCCATCCAGACCCTAACAGCCTCCATCCCATGTAATTGTCATGCCATAGAGCAAATTAAGTACATGGTTAATCATCACGTAATTGAGTATTTAGTCAAATGCTCTACTAAATGCAAGGTATGCTGCTATACAGTATCCCCATATTTTTCCTAAGATTTTTATGTAGCCACATCGATTTCTTTTGATGTTCTCCTTTCCTTCTCTCCTCATCAGAAATACTTGCAGTGGTGCTTTCAGCATCTCATTCTTTAGATGTTTTTCCCCATTCCTTCCCCATTCCTATCAGGCTACCCTATGGGTCATTGATCTGAGTTTTATGAAACCTAAAATATCTATTGGACAGTTTCATTCAGTTTACCTTAATTCCCAAACTCCAGCATTTTATGATCACTTTTCCCCAATGGTTCTATACATAATTTAAATGTTGTTGTTCTCGTATTGGAAGCATCAACATGTTTTATCATTTAAATGAATAAATAAAAAATTTATGCTCTAATTCTTCATTAATTCATTAAATCTTTCTTATTAATTGGTGCCAAGTATAAAACCAAGTCAAGTGACGTTATACAGTATATGAAAATAGTGATAAACTGCCATCATCATCATCATAATAATAATAATAATAATAATAATAATAATAATAATAACCACAACAATAACAATAACAACAGAATTGGAAGAGACATTGAAGGTTTTCTAGTCCAACCCGCTGCTTAGGCAGGAAATCCTACACTACTTCAGATAAATGGTTATCCAACATTTTCTTTAAAACCTCCAGTGCTGGAGCATTCACAACTTCTGGAGAACTTCTGATTCTTGAAGGAAGAAGGAGTGAACATATATTTATTCCTACATATGCAGTTCATAGAACTATTTATTTTCATGACTAAATTTTAAAAGATAAGGTTTAAACTGTAAAGGTAAAAAAATCATAGAAATAATCTAGTTAAACTCTAAAGTCAGATATTTCTACTAAAAACTTTTAAGTTTTAAACATCGGAGACTTGTGGTTTTCCATGTTCACTACATTCTACTAGAACATTTAGGTATGTTTTTCTGTCTCAGTTTGTTCTCCCCAGCTAAGGACCAGAAAGAACACAGTACACAGTTGTTCAAACTTATGTTTACTCAATTAACGACTACTAATAAACTTGCTTAGTAGTTGACACACACAAACACACATTAAGGCAGTCTTTTCCTGAAAAACCAGCTGTTAATTAAACAGTATGAACAGCTAGCAGAAGTCCATAAAGTCATAAATTAAGTCTAAGCAATTAGTCCTGGGTGTTTCAAAAAGCTTACAAGGGTTGTCAAAATGCCTAAAAGCAGAAATAAAGCCAAAACAGATAAGCTGAACAGACGTTTTCAGAGCACAAAGGTGCTTGAACAAACAAACGTTGTTTCCTGCAGAGATTTTGCTGTCATCGTCATCCCTTAAGTAGGCTAGGGGAGTCGCCAAGCTTTACTCCCAAGGAGACCTCCTCCTGAGGAACCATTCCTGTCTTTTGGCAGCTCTGTGTACCCTTACATTAATAAGAGGCTCCTCCTCTTTTTCCTCATCACTGCTATGAGGTGCTGGAGGTTCTGAAGGCCCTGGCTGAACTTCTGCCTCTAGCACCAAGTCCTTGCCAGCCTCTTCACCAGAGGCGGATTCCTCTTACCTGCTGCTACCAATACACTGCACATACAGCATCGGGAGTCTCGTGTGCATGCACATGCCTCCCCAGTGTGATTTTGCTTCCGCACATGCACAGGAAGCAAAAAAGTGCCAAAGTATTGTGAGGGAATGCATGCACGCAAGAGATTTCTGTGCATGCTAGGAAGCAAAAAGCTGCCAAAATCTCACACATGCGCGCATCCCCTTGCAAGATTTTGCTTCTGTACATGCGCAGGAAACAAAAAACTACCTAAAATTAAAGAAAAAAGATGGCGGCACCTGAAGGAGTCACATGCAAATTGTGCACTCTGGCTTTCGCTACTGGTGCACCGTTGCCTATCGTACTGGTAGCAACCCAATTCTGCTTTTCACCATCCAATCTGGGTGCCAGCTGCACAGGTTGCTGGCGTCTCACCACATCGGCCTCTTCTTGGGAGGGATCTGCTACCAGCTGCATGGGTTGCTGGCAGGCCACAAGACAGTTTTTGTCCAAATATTTAAGAATGTTTGGACACTTATTGGATGTTTGTTTGTTTGTTTGTTTGTTTGTTTGTTTGTTCGTTCGTTCGTTCGTTCGTTCATTCGTTCAGTCATTCATTCATTCTTTCATTCATTTATTTATTTGGATTTGTATGCCGCCCCTCTCCGAGGACTCGGGGCAGCTCACAACATATACAAAAACAGAACAATAATATTAATCCAATTAATACTACATTGAAAACAACCATTAAATTCAATTAAAAGAAAGTAAAACCTATCAAACCAATCATTCAACACTCATACTTAAAACATTCATTGATCAGGGGGAATATCTAAAAGTCCCAAGCCTGGCAGCAAAGATGCGTTTTTAAGCTCTTTCGGAAGACAAGGAGAATGGGGGCAGTATGAATCTCTGGGGGGAGTTGATTCCAGAGGGTCGGGGCTCCTCTGTGGTGGGACTCAATTTTTTTTACTATTGGTTCTTGGTTGATATGGCTTGGTGGGCATGGCAGGGGAAGGTTACTGCAAAATCCCCATTTCCTCCCAATCAGCTGGGACTCAGGAGGTAGAGAATAGATTGGGGACGGATCAGTCAGAGGCTGCATTTACCCGTTCTCCAAACTATTCAAAATTTCTGCTACCGGTTCTCCAGAACTGGTCAGAACCTGCTGAATCCCACCTCTGATGCAACGATGTAGAATTATATCTGTTTCAGCTGAGAGAAATTGTAACTAAGAACTACAGTGCCTAGGCAATTGTCTTGAAAGAAGTCAATTTTGAAATCTGTTAAGGAAGTTTACCCAATCCAAAAATGAGATAAGGTTAGTGAAGCAAGATTTGTTCTCGATAAATACTTGCTGAACTCTAGTAATTACTGCATTTTTTCCCCAAGAGCTTTATTATCTGCTCTAGATTAACTGTTTTCCTAACTGCAACTTTAATGTGCTTTCCTACCATCTACTTCCCACCTATCCTTTCCACAATCACAAAAAGATGGCTGTGCAGGATTGGGGGCACACAAGATGCTCCTTCCTGCTTCATTGTTTGTGTAGACTTGATATGTTGACTGATTTCCTTGGAGATTGATGTTGCCATTTCAATCTCCATCATGTCTTATAAAGCAAAAGATCTGAAAGATCAAGAGGCAAGTATACTCAGACAAAAATACATCTGGAATTATTGGCATTTATGCTGGGTCATCTGTTTGCAACACATAGGCAAAATTATATAACATATACTGTTTCCTCCATGGAAAGTTTGAACTTCTAGATTCTATCAAGTCGGTTTAGTACTATTGTGGTTCATAAGCTTCATACCTATAGACTAACCAGGTTTTTTTTGCAAAGGATAGTGTGTTAACATCCTGATGTTTACTTAGACACCTCCAAGTCAAGAGGTGTAGGACTGAAGCTAAAATGTCAACATTTAGCATTACTATCTAAAATTTCTTTAAAGCGTCAATCAAGCATACTTTAAAAAACCAGTTGTGAACCATTTATAGTTAATACTCTGGATAAGATTTCACTTCCCCTGGGAGTTGAAGTCCAGATCCAATGTTAGATTGTGCTGAAGCAGATAAACTAACAATGGAACTAAAAGAAAAAGAAAAAACGAAATCCTACCAAATATGGGAAGAATTTTACACTTGGTTAAATAAACGAACACCTCTTTATAGTGCTGCGAGATAAAGAAACATAAGAACTTACAACATAACAATATACAACTCAAACCACTGGTCTTAACACTGCCAAGAATTAAAAAAGAAGAAGAAGAGAGGACGCTGTCAACAGTCTCCACTACAGGAGAAGAGAAGAAATATATCTCTTGCTTGGTTTTTTTGTTTTCTGTATTTTATGTAAGTGTATTGTTTGTCGTTATTGTCTCATTATATATATGTAAATAAAAATTATTTTTTAAAAAAAGATTTCACTTCCCCTCAAGGGTGGGCATTCACTTCTCCCAGAGATCTAATTTTGTCTGGAACATGAAGCCAGTTGGGCAGCCTCTCAAACCTCAAACCTAGAAAAGAGAAAATGGCAAACCATCTCTGAAACAACCTTGTCAAGAAAAATCCAGGGACTTTTCCAGGCAGTCTCCAAACACCAGATACGATTGAAAGGGGAAAAGTTGAAACTGGAGGAAGAATCATTATGGGTTTTTAAACTGATTTGGACAAATTCAGCATACATACAAGTTCTGTGGGTATCTTTTGATCTACCATTTCACCTCACTCACAAATTTGCGCAAGACAGAATGAAAATTCAGATTTTGGAGGGATCAAGAATCCCACTTCCATTTCCTCAGCTATCCTTCTGGGCCTTCAGCTAGTTCAAAGTCTCCTACCTATTAAACTTTTAGACTTCTTAGGCTTTTACTGATATCTCTATCTCTTTGCCCAAAACCCACAGGAAAGAAAATCCTGGGAAATAGATTGTCTAAGAAGAAACTGTTGAGTGACTGGGGATAAGGAAAGGAAAATTTATCTGTGTTTCTGTGCCTGCTCATTGGGAAATAACTTTCCCATTTGACCTGGCTTTACCTAAATGTTTTCACAGGGAAACTTCAATTTACACTCTGAGTAAATCAAATTAATTGCTGATTTGAATGGGAACATACAACAGAAAAGGCAGCCTAATAAATCTGATTAAAAGCTTAAAATAATAGCAAAAATAGTAAGCATACAAATTTGATTAATAAACAAAGTGTGTATGTATGTCTCTGTGCAAGATAGATGCCTTAATGTGTATCTAAGTTCATTCTTGGTTCATTGTTCTTTCTACGCCAACCCAGGAAGCTCAAATTGCCCAAGGAGCTGCTAATACAATTTTACAGAGGAATCACTGAGTCTGTCATCTGCACCTCTATAAGTGTCTGGTTTGGTTCTGTAACCAAACAAGACCGACATATACTTCAAAGGATAATCAGAACTGCAGAAAAAACAATTGCTGTCAACCAGCCTTCCATTGAGAACGTGTATACTGCGCACGAGTCAAAAAGAGGGCTGTGAAAATATTTATTGACCCCTCACATCCTGGACATAAACTGTTTCAACTCCTACCCTCAAAACGTCGCTAGAGAGCACTGCAGACACAAGAACAGTTTTTCCCAAATGCCATCACTCTGCTAAACAAACAATTCCCTCAACACTGTCAAACTGTTTAAGTCTGCACTACTATTACTACTAGTTTTTTCTCATCATTCCTATCACCCATTCCTCCCATGTATGACTGTATGACTGTAACATGTTGCTTGTATCCTCAAGATTTTTATTAATATTGATTGTTTCTTAGTTGCTTATTTGACCCCTATGACAATCATTAAGTGTTTTACCTCATAATTCTTGACAAATGTATATTTTCTTTTATGTACGCTGAGAGCATAGGCACCAAAGACAAATTTATTGTTTGTCCAATCATACTTGGCCAATAAGGAATTCTATAAAGAATTCTATTGTTCGCTGTTCTTTCTTAATTATCTCTAAGTAAATGCAGTGGCAGACTCTTTCATTATTTTTCCAGTCATTTGAAATAGAATAGCTTCAGCTCCCTCTCATGAAAAAAATGTAACAATTAGAAAAAGTAGGCAAGTCATGGAAAAATAATATTAATTAGATCTGTTGGGCATCAAGGCAAATTTTATTTATATATTAATTGATTATATTTATATTGCCACCCATCTTATGAAGTGTATCACTGCAATAATATACAGCAGTATTTCCCAACCTTGGCAACTTGAAGAGATCTGGACTTCAACTCCCAGAATTCCCCAGCCAGCGAATGCTGGCTGGGGAATTCTGGGAGTTGAAGTCCAGATCTCTTCAAGTTGCCAAGTTTGCGAAACACTGATATACAGTATGTTGCTGATGAAGGTAGCTTTAGGAGAAATTAGAGAACAGCAGGACAGGAATGAAGTTTTATATTAAAGTTGGTTGCTGTACTTGCAGGTATGTGTGTTTTGATTTTGCATATGTAAATTCAATTTGTGTGTATGTGGATACAATATATTTCTGCATCTTTACATCCAGCTGCATATACACTCACAATGTCCAGTAGTATCTACCCACAGGAAGGAAAGAGATTGGAAATAAATTCTTGGAAAGGAAAGTAGGTGAATTGTCCAGTGGGAGGATAGCCTTCTATCCAGGCCAAATGCCTTTTAGATTATAGGCAGAACATCTTGGTCCTGATAGAATTTTCCTAACAGAAAGAATAGCCATAGAGTCATACAGTCAAGTCAGTATGAATAGAGGATAGGAACTGTTTAAGGGTGCAGTATGGGTGTGCTTGGAGTCTCCCTATACATTACGATCAAACCTTGATCTTGTGCTGTCCTCCATCTTTTAGAGAAGAAAGTTGTCTGGATTTTTTATTTTTATTTTTGAAAAGCCATGCTTGGTAGAGTTTGTCTCCCAACAGATGAAATGTAAGGGTAATTAAAATATCTCACCATTATGATTCCATGCCTCCTTCACAGATCTGCAGTTTGCTTTTAAAAGGCATCACCCACATCCTTTTGGTTGAATGATACCAATAATGGTATTTTATTTGTTCCTTCACATATTTAACCCTCCCTACAACCAAGTTCATTCATTTGGATTTCCGAATAGAAGCTTTTGCACATAACACCGTTCCTTCTTCTTTTCTATTGCTTTCACTCATTTTTAAATGAATTGTCTCCTTCATTTCCAGCCATGGGAGTCATCCTATAAGGTCTCCATTATACTATTAAATCATATGTCCTTTCCTGTATTAAGAGGTCAATCTAATCTCATTTCCCATACTCTTGAGTATTAATGTATAAAAAATGAAGCATGTGAGCTTTACGAACCAAGGTTCTTTCTCATGTTTCACTGAGCAGTTTAAAGAGACCTAATTTCAT
The DNA here is from genome assembly GCF_031021105.1 of Erythrolamprus reginae. NCBI lineage: Eukaryota > Metazoa > Chordata > Lepidosauria > Squamata > Dipsadidae > Erythrolamprus > Erythrolamprus reginae. The sequence goes on from NC_091950.1 coordinate 123,394,129, forward strand.
CAATGCTCCCAATTTCTATAGGGCAGTAGTTTTTGTCTTAAGTCTTCAATTCAGAGTTTAAGTTTTGGTTTCCATCTTCTACTGGACTTCTTACTCAAGCTTGCTACACTTTGACCAAGCACATCCCTACCGGTTATTGTGATGTGCAATCCATCATCTGGATTACCCCTGGTCTCAGAAACCAAATATTTCCCATCAGTATCATTTTTGTAGGGAGTTGCTCATTTGCATTATTTTTTTTCTCTTTCCAGTTTTCTTCCACAGTTTGGAAGGAGGAATGGGGATCTTGAGCTTCTTTCTGAAATTTTCAAACTGATGAAAGAGTTGTAACTGTTATTTTGCAGTATTACTGACCTCCTAGCAGAAACGGGCAATTCTCCATGGACTTGGTAACTCATAGAAGGATACTTCTGAGACTCATGAGTATGGTTGGCGTATATTTGCTTCAATTCTTCATAACACTGAATCATTAACTATTCTCATTGTCTTCTTACAGGGCAAATTTTCATTTTCTCTGCATTGTCCTATTTTCCATGTTTTAGATTTTTTCCCTCTGCCATTTAGGGAAACATTGTCCTGTCCTCCATTTTCTAACTTACATCTCCTTTTCACAAGGATGTGAAAATTATTTCTGAATTTTAGTATTCCAGAATATCGTCTATGCCTAGTCTTTCAACTTCTCACTCTTACCCACTAGCCTTCCTCCACTGTTGTATTGTCTTTCTTATGGAAGGTTGCTTTCACTGTCAAGTTTCTGTTCCTTTCTTTCAGCTAATAAACTCTCATCAGCTGAAATGTGGCCATTTGCTGCTCCAATACTTTAGCTTTGTCTTGACTACTATAAACTTGCATTTCCATTGTTTTCGATCAGAAAGAATCATTGCAGGCACAATTTGCAGACTCTGTAAACTGATCATTCCATAGGTTCGCCATCACTAGTACAGTGATGGCGAACCTATGGCATGGGTGCCACATGGAGCACATAGAGCCATATCTACTGGCATGAGAGCTGTTGCCCCAGCTCAGCTCCAATGTGTGTGCTGGCAGCTGAACGTTGGCTCACACAGAGGCCCTGGGAGGGCATTTTTGGCTTGCAGAGAGCCTCCAGGGGGATGGGGAAGTGTGTTTTTACTCTCCCCTGGCTCCAGAGAAGCCTTTGGAGCCTTGAGAGGGTGAAACACAAGTCTACTAGGCCCATTAGAAGTTGAGAACCAGGCCATTTCTGGCCTCCAGAGGGTCTCCGGGGGGTGGGGGAAGCTGTTTTTGCCCTCCCCAGGCATTGAATTATGGGTGTGGGCATTAGTGCATGCAAGAAAGCTCTTTCAGCACCCAAGAAAAAGAAGGTTCACCCTCACTGATATAGTATACACAGTCTCTCTCTCCCTCTCTCTCTCTCTCTCTCTCCCTCTTTCTTTCTCTCTCTCTCTCTCTCTCTCTCTCACACACACTCTCTCACACTATCTCTTTGTATTTGTGTACCTAAGTAAAAGTTACCCATAATAACATTTTTGAAAATTAGGAGGAGTTGGAATTATTACCAAGTTACAAAACAAGACAGCAATGTTTCACAGGAAGTACTACAGGAATTCCTTTATTTAGTAGCGTAGACAGATTCCTTAATATCTGGAGGTAATAAACCAGTTTTATGATGGGAAAATATGAATGCCATGGTAACTAATATTAATCATGCTGCCAGGATCAGGTTCTCTGCTCACTTTGCAAACAAAGCCAAAGTTATACAAAACTGCCTAGAAAGACCGCTTAGAGCACCAATTTCAGCTTGGAGAATTTCCCAGCGTTGTCCTCATTTGACGCGCCCGCTCTTTTTTCTGATTCCCAGGTGTGCCAATGTTATCGGTGCAACCAAAAGGAAAGCAGAAGGGCTGTGCTGGCTGCAATCGAAAGATCAAGGACCGCTACCTTCTGAAGGCCTTGGATAAGTATTGGCATGAGGATTGCTTAAAGTGTGCCTGCTGCGACTGCCGCCTGGGAGAGGTTGGATCAACACTTTACACAAAAGCAAATCTCATTCTCTGCCGCAGAGATTACCTGAGGTAAATGTATATGTGTGCATATGGTTGGGCTATGATTATCTTACTGAGCTTAGTGTCCTTGCTCTGGCTGTAGAAAGTAGATTTAACTGCCCGAATAAGACTTCCAGTTGGACGTTAGGAAAAGGATGCCCATGTCCAGTTTGGGATCTTAATCTTCTCACAGCCAAGCTGGAAGATATATAAATCATTGAAGGTATGCATCTTATTACCTGTAATTAAATTAGATTAGAATATTATTATTAGAGTTGGAAGGTACCTTGTATGTCATCTAGTCCCACCTCCGCTCTAGCAGGAGTCCCTACACCATTTTGGACAAATGACAGTCCTATCTCCCTTTGAAAGTCTCAAGTGTTGGAGCTCTCAAAACCTCCGCAGGGAAGCTGTTCCACTGGTTGATTGCCCTCACCGTCAGAAAGTTTCTCCTTATTTCCAGGTTGAATCTCTCCCTAGTCAGCTTCCACCCATTATTCCTTGCTTGGCCTTCTGGTGCTTTGGAAAACAGTCTGTCTCCACCCCCTCCTCTCTATGGCAGCCCCTCAAATATTGGAACACTGCTATCATGTCTGTAGCTTGTTAGATCACCTGCTGAAATGGAAAGGACAAATAAGGCAACGGGGAGAAAATATCTGGATATTCTTCTTGTGAATGGACAAAAAAGGCCTTTGTACAACTCCTAAATAGTGATGGGTGAACAGAACCCGCACAATTCAGGTCCGTAAAGAATTTTGCGGTGTTCGGTATGCCAAACACGAACCTGAAATTTTTTCAAACTTCGTGCAAAGTTCGGGGTCGTGTTTGGCATTCAGAGCTTTGACGTCACCGTCAGGTTGCTATGGACACCAAGGTGATCACTTCCTGGATTCCATGGAATCCAGGAAGTGATCACCTTGGCATCCTTAGCAACCTGCCGGTGATGTCAAAGTTCCGCCCCCAGAATTTCTTCGTGGGGGGGATTCCCCATTCGGGTTCGAGTTCAGGTTCAGTTCGGGTTCGGACGAATTTTGCGTAAAGTTCGTCCGAACTTGCCGAACCTGAACACCGTTGGGTTCACCCATCACTACTCCTAAACCCTAAAGCTGGCTTAATAAAACACAATTACTTTGTTGACCTAATATGCTGTACCTCTACCTTTACACCAGGAGGTTCTGACAGGTTCTAGAGTACCAGTAGTGGAAATTTTGAGTAGTTCGGAGAACCGGCAAATACTCTGGCTGGCCCTAGAGTGGGGAGAGAATGGGGATTTTGCAGTATTCTTCTCCTGAAGTAGGGTGGGTATGGAGATTTTACAGTATCCTTTCTTTGCCATGCCACAGAAGCATGAGGGAGAATTTTTGAATTTTACCCCTGCCACCATCCTGTCGAAATTCACCATATTATTGCTCAAGATGGTGACCTGGTTCAACAATATAATACATTACTAGTCGGATTTGTAGAATACCCTGAACTACAATCTGCCTAGCCCCATTTTAACATAATGTACGTGTTGCTCAGACTTGCCAGTATGTACTTAATCTGTTCCTATGAGGGCGAGAGTCAAGTTTTGTTATTTCTTTATAGCAGGTAATCAAAAAGATTTTTCTGTAAAAGAGCAATAGCAACAATTCTTGAAGCAGTCTTCCTACAATAATTGGTTTGTTAATAAAATTATTTTCAGTATAATACAAAACTCAATATCTTAAAACAAGATTGAATTATATACATGTTATGTGCAGAAATGTATCTTTTATATAGCAATCAATATATCCCTTTCTTAATTAAACTGTAGCTTGCATTTTCCTAGAAATGCTATCTTCAATGGCTTCCCGAACCTCTAATTTAAATTAATTTTGTTCAATCAGTGAAAATAGCTTTGTTAATAGAGCTTCAGAAATTTTCTCCATTTACTGGGATTATTTATATGTGCATGCGGGGGGATGCCCGTGGAACATAGCAATTGCACCTCCTTTGATTCCTTAGTAGAATTTCTATTCCATTTCACCCAAAATAATTCAATAATTCAATTGGCCTCAGATGTCTGGCAGCCAGTGAAAGGCTGAAAATTCTTTACTACCACAGTGTGGGCATGGCTTATTTTGTGGGTGTAGCTTGCTGGCCATGTGACCAGGTGGGAGTGGCTTGACAATCATGTGACCGGGGGTGGCTTAAAGGTCATGTGATTGGCTTAAAGGTGGCCAACTTGATGTCACTCATGTAAAGGGTTTGGGTTATGGTTAGGGTCCCTGGCTTCTCCTCGCTTCAAAGAAATACAATTTCTCTATTTATTTACTATTACTGAACATCCAAAATATACTATTTAATTCTGTGTATATATGCCATACATGTACATACATATTACACAGAGGGACACAAAAATATACATTATCTACTATATAAACTGTATGTACATTTATTCACACACACAGCTCTTCTGAAATTATACACATTCAACTTCATTTACTGCAATAGGAAAAACATGCCCAGAGGGGGGGGGATTCAAAAATTTTCTACCATTCTGTGTACCTGACCAAATTTTTTCTACTGGTTCTGCATACCTGACCATACTTGTAGGAGCCCATCACTGCTGACAACCTTGGTGGATCAGCATGTGCCATATTGGTCGATTGTATACCAGGGTTTCCCAGGAGGTGGTGTCGATATCAAGGGACTTGAAGGAGGCTTTCAACGTATCTTTGTATCACTTCCTTTGTCCCCCATGTGTTTGCTTTCCTTTAGACAGCTCACCATAGAGAAGCTATTTAGGGATGTGGTGGTCTAGCATGCTAGCAACATGGCCTGCCCAGCAGATCTGGGCTTTCATCAGCAGGGTGGGAATTGGTGGCAGGGCTGCTGTGGAGAGGACCTCAGCGTCCAGCACCTTATCCTGCCACGGATCCTCAGAAGTCTACAGAGGCAGGTCATGTGGAAGTGGTTCAATTGCCTAGCATGTCTCCTGAATACAGTACAAGTCTCACGGGCATACAACAGGCTAGTTAGCACTACTGCTTGGTAGACTTTGAGCTTTGTAGCAAGGCTTAATCCACGTCAGTTCCACATGTTGATCAATAGTCTGCCAAATGCAGAGTTTGCCTTGGCGATTCTACAATTGACCTCAATGTCAATTGTCACTGCACGGGAGAGGGCACTGTCAAGGTATGTAAATTGGTCCACTGCTTGTAGCTTTTGTTCCTTTACTGTGATGGTGGACTTTGGTATTTGGCTTTCAGAGCTGGCTGATGCATTACTTTGGTCTTCTTTAGGTTGATAAGGAGACCAAAGTTGTCACATGCTGCTGCAAAATTATCCACATGGCTTGCATTTCCTGCTCTGATTCAGCATTCAGGGCACAGTCATCAGCAACATGACCAACTGATTCAGTAAACAAATATATAAATGTTTGTTTTCCCAGCCCTCTGGAATCAGCTCCCCCTGGAGATTCCCACTGCCCCCACCCTCCTTGCCTTCCGTAAGAGTCTTAAGACTCACCTTTGTCACCAGGCTTGGGGCAATTAGGTCTCAGTCCCCTGGCCAACAAAATGAGATATATGTTGTCTGTTTGAACTGGTATGATTGTTTTTTAATTATTGGATTTTTATATTGTAATTTTAAATTTAATTAGATTTGCCATCGTATTGTATTGTTATAGTATATGCTGTTAGCCGCCCCGAGTCCTCGGAGAAGGGCAGCATACAAATCTAATTTAATAATAATAATAATAATAATAATAATAATAATAATAATAATAATAATAACAACAACAACAAAGTACATCAAGGTACACCTCAGTGAAAATGCCATAACTCAGCCATGAAATAATATTGAATTTCCTTCTATGTCAGGACAAACAGGATAGAAATGCAAACAATAATTGCAAATAATAAGTAAGGAAAAATATGTATAAATATCCATACAGTTTGATAGTATGTACAAAGATTGTATTACTAAACATATTTACTTAAGAATAAGTCACATTGAACTCAATAAGATGATAACAGATCAGAGAACATTTAACAATCTGCTTAGGGTGACAATTTTATATGTATTTATTATTTCAATCCATTGAAGAATATATCAGATTGAACTAGGAGGATCTGATGAGATTTGTAATATTTTCCAAAAATTAGAAAGTTGATAAAAGTCTTTTCCCTTATTGTTTCAAAAATATCTGTGCATGTCTGATGGCTATGGCTATGCATACTTTGAAAAGTAGAAGCTCTTTTTCCTATCAGATTTTACTGCTATGGATTTGCTGACAGTAATGCAGATGGACAGATGGATCTGCTGGCTACCGGTGGAATTTATAATGGAATTCTTTTCAGCCCTGTTGATTAGAATTACGTAAAATTAAATTGTGAAAGCATTAGGGGGAACAGAGTAGATTTGCCAGATAATAAAATGACCTTTTAAAATAGCACCATAACATCCATTTCGCCACGACACCGTTGCAAGTGACCTTAGAGTTCATAAAACAATCTTTTCTCAGAGTAGAATCTGCCAAAGCATTTTCAACAGCTGGCTACTCAGACTCTGAAGACACCCAGTGAAGGGGAACACACCATTTTGTGAGGCAACCATCCCCTTGACAGCTCTTGCCTTTCAGAAAATTCTTCCTGATATCCAACCCAAATTTACTTTGCCATATTTCCAATCCATTGCTTCTGGTCCACTTTCTGGGGCATCATCGTTTATGTTGACGCCCTATAATTTTTGACAGCCTTCAGATATTTGAAGATTTCATCATATCTCGTCTTTCTGCAAACCAACCCTATTCAGTTTCTTTAATTATTCTCACAGGACATGATTTCTAGTTTCTTAATCATCTTGGTGGCAGCCCTCAGAAGTTATTTTAGCTTATCAATATCCTTTGCAGATAGTAGCCATAGCTGTAGCCAGTGTTCCAATGGGTCGTGACAAGTTGGACTAGAATAGAATCAGCGAAGGACTGCCGTCTTTGGTGCTACCAGTCTGCCCTCCAAGTCATAAGACAGAGAGAGGGGCGGCATACAAATATAAATAGATAGATAGATAGATAGATAGATAGATAGATAGATAGATAATAAATAAATAAATAAATAAATAAATAAATAAATAAATAAATAAATAAATATGGCGAAGAATTGAAACTACGCTGCCCATATACGTTTGACCTAATGTTGCTGTTATCCCAAAGGTGCTTTTTCAAAAGGCAATTGGAGCTTCTTGGATGAGAAGCGAAAAATCTTCAAAGAAAAACTAGAAAGGCCAGTTGCCTCTTGAAAAAGCATGGGATAACCATGGCCTCAAAGACTGAAAATCTCCATTGACAGTTAGTGTTCTGTAACTAATGCTCAGTCATGTCCACTTTTAGTCTTTCACTTAATGTCCTTTGACTCGTCAAGCAGGATACCAGCTTAATTAGACTCTTACCCTTGTGGAATAATCTGTGATCCTCAGTTTGGTCAGAAAGTAATCTGGCCATGCCAAAAGAGGGATTGATTGATTGATTGGTTGATTGATTGGTTGATTGATTGATTGATTGATTGATTGATTGATTGGATTTGTATGCCGCCCCTCTCCGTGGACGGGATGTCAATATCAAAGTAAAACCAGATCAGGCATGTACTTGGCTCATCTGTGTTGGGGCTATCTGACTTGTATACGGGACCGTCTCCTGCCGCCTACCTCCCAGAGACCAATAAAGAGCTCACAGAGTTGGCCTCCTCCAGGTCCCATCGACTAAGCAATGCAGGTTGGCGGGACCACGGGGAAGAGACTTCTCTGTGTCCGCCCCGGCTCTATGGAACCAACTTCCCCCCGATGTCCGTACTGCTCCCACCCTGCTGGCCTTTCGCAAAGCTACGAAGACCTGGCTTTGCCGACAGGCCTGGGGGCCATAAATTCACAGCTTGATAGGCAACTGTAAGAATGGTGTGTATGTATATGAGTGTGATTTTCTTTTTGTGCTGTTTGGTTTTTTAAATAATGATAGGGTTTTATATGTTTTTTAATATTAGATTTGTTCTACTATAATATTGTTTTTATTATTGTTGTGAGCCGCCCCGAGTCTTCGGAGAGGGGTGGCATACAAATCTAATAAATTATTATTATTATTATTATTATTATTATTATTATTATTATTATTATTTTTATAATAACTTTTTATGGTTTTTTTTTTTCAGTTTGCTATGTTTTAACCTCATTTAACTGTTCGACTTCTTTTACTGTTTTGTATTTATTCTTACTGTACTTGTACCGCTGTTGTAAGCCGCCCTGAGTCCTTTGGGATTGGGTGGCATAGAAGTCAAATGAATGAATGAATGAATGAATGAATGAATGAATGAATGAATGAATGAATGAATGAAATCCCATGGAGGCCATGCATTTATTAGTCTCTACATGCATTTATTATTCTCTACAGCACTCCGTGTGCTGTACTGGTTGCTTATTAGTCTCCGAACACAATTTAAAGTGTTGGTTATGACCTATAAAGTCCTACGTGGCATGGGACTAGATTACTGAAGGGACCGCTTCTGCCTCATACATCCCAGCAGTCGGTCAGGTCCCACAAAGTCGGCCTTCTCCAGCTCTCATCAGCCAGACAATGTCACCTGGTGGAACCTAGGAGAAGAGCCTTCTCTGTGTCCACCCCAGCCCTTTGGAACGAGTTCCCCCCAGAGATTCCCCCCACTCTCTCTGCCTTCCACAAAACTTTGATATCCTGCCCTGCTCAATGAATGAATGTAGGGTGTATGATGTATGAATCTGGTTTTGTTTTTTGTTTTTTTAACTATGGGTTAAAAATGCATTTTACATAGAATGCAATTTTATGTAGATTTCTAATATGTTGTAAGCCGCCCTGAGTCTCAGGAGAAGGGTGGCATAGAAATCAAATAAACAAACAAACAAACAAATCTCAACCACTGCCTTCCATGTCAGGTCTTAATGGCAGCTATGATATTTCTCTTCATCATTTTTCAGTCATCCATGATGCCTACTGCCAAGTTTATCACTCTCTAAGGATATAAATTATTGTGCCTCAGTTTTCCAGTTGATCTGCTGTCCCTTTCAATTTATTTATTTGACTTCAATTTGATGTTCTCTAGTTCTGCCAGCCCAAAGCTTCTGTAACATCGCTCCCCCATTCAACATTTTCAAGCCATTCTCTTTACAGTTGATATGAAATGCTCACTTTCACTTCATTCAGGCTTCTAACTTTCGCCCACACATGATTCTCCGCTTAAAAATGCTGTATCCCAAAATAAAATCCTGCACTAACACAACTCACAGATAACGCAGTAATTACTTAAACCAACATCTAAATCAAATCCGAATTTAAACAACAAATCTGTCAGAGAGAAAGACAATAAAGGAAGGAAGGAGGGGAGAGAGAGAGAGAATGATGACTTGAGAGTGACAAAGGTATTCTGTCTCTTGTTAATTATTGCATTCCTGTTTAGGTGCTCACAAATGTGCTGCTTGAATAATTGCCTATTTAATGTTTAGCTATTTATTTATTTGTATCTTGGAACTTTGGTCACCCATATTAAAAACATAACAGCAAGAAGGTTTAAATAACGACAGCAGGAAAAACAGAAAGGTAAACAAAAACGTGTGGTGACATCCCATCAAATTTATTTATTTTTATTTATTTATTTTATCCAATACACAAAGAGGGTTTAGTGGGTATATATCTATATACACAAAGTAAAATACATGATGGTTATAGAGGAGATACTCATAGTAAAATATATCTAAGAAAGAATAGAAAAGAAGATAAAGTAATAGAACATATCAATGAAAGAATAGAAGAAGAGATATAGAAATAGAAGAAAGGTATAGGAGATATAGGAGAGCAATAGGACAGGGGACGGAAGGCACTCTAGTGCACTTGTACTCGCCCCTTACTGACCTCTTAGGAATCTGGATAGGTCAACCATAGATAATCTAAGGGTAAAGTGTTGGGGGTTTGGGGATGACACTATGGAGTCCGGTAATGAGTTCCACGCTTCGACAACTCAGTTGCTGAAGTCATATTTTTTACAGTCAAGTTTGGAGCGGTTAATATTAAGTTTAAATCTGTTGTGTGCTCTTGTGTTGTTGTGATTGAAGCTGAAGTAGTCACCGACAGGCAGGACGTTGCAGCATATGATCTTGTGAGCAATACTTAGATCTTGTTTAAGGCGTCTTAGTTCTAAACTTTCTAGGTCCAGGATTGAAAGTCTAGTCTCGTAGGGTATTCTATTTTGAGTGGAGGAGTGAACAGTGGTTCTCGACCTTTTAATACAGTTCCTCATGTTGTGGTGACCCCCAACTACGACTCTAGTACCAATTCTCCCAGCAGAGCTTTAAGATGACTGGCAGGAAGGTCAGAAGGATCTCCCCCCCACACACACTGTAAACACCTGATTGGTTGGATTGTCAAAATATGTTCCAAGACACCAGAATATAAGCTTTAATTCCTAACACCGTAGGAAATTTGTCTTTTCCCATGGTCTTAGGTGATCCCTGTTAAACAGTCGTTGGACCCTCAAAGAGGTTCCAACCCTCAAGTTGAGAACCACTGTTCTAGAAGAAGCTTTACTTTCACTGATTTCCAAAAGGCTACTACTAAACCTATAGGTATCAAAGGAACAGTTCTGTAATTTTGCAAGTCCTCTCCTCCTTTCATTGTTTTGAAGTTTAGGGTATTGCCCTATTCCACCAGTCTTCTGGACTTCACCCATTGTCCAGGAGTGTTCATATTATTAGTCTTGTGCCTTTTGTATTTCAACAGGTGGCCGGCCCACCCGAGCTCCATTTTCACTGGAAGAGGCACCATGGGCCGGTCTTTTGTGGTTTCCATGCCAGCCCAGTGGGCCTTGAGTTTGACACCCCTGTTTTAAAGAGTTTCAAACTACCTGCTGGCTGAAAAGAGCTGCTTCCATAACAGGTCAGCTGGAAAGTGCTGCAACTAAAAAAACACACTAGAAATTCCGTTCAGGTCTTCTTCCCATTTGTAATTTATTAACACAGAGTCACAGATTTGTTTAGGTTTCCCGCAAAGATACACAATGCCAGCATAGCTTTATATCAAATGTAGGGATATGGAATCCCCCGTGTTTTTGCGTATGTGATTTTTAAAAAATAATTGCATTAAGGATTGAAATTACAAAGATATAAAATAGTAAAGGCTATAAAAAGTAAAAGTAAAAAGTGTAAAAAAAGAAAAGTACTCCTCTGTGTGCATATCTATGGAAGCACAGAAAAGAAAAGTAAAATAACAATATAACAAAGAAAAAAAGAAGTAATTTTCTCCCTTCAACACAAGTATAAACAATTTAAACAATTGTCATTTTCTCTTAAGGTACAACATATGTTCTCTTCATCCCATATTACATAGACAAATTCTAGAACTTTATTATTCAGTTCTAATTAGCAAAAGTGCATTAAAAGCTACCATAAATAACAACATATATTTTAAACTTAATCAGTTATACCAACTTTATATAACTTCCCTTTACTTTTACATTTAATCCCTCCAAAAATTGTCCTTAACCTTTATTTCTTTGTCTCTTCTCACCAAATCTTTCAACAGTTTAACAAGCCTCCTTTGAAAATTCAATATACCGTAAAAAAATATCCAAGCACTGTCCTAATTTGTTATTGTATATACCTTTTAATTATTAAAGCATCAGCTGTTTTTCTTTGTATATCCAGTAATTCATCTTATTTTTGGATCATTGTCATTTTAAAAATCTATTTTCATCTCATGCAATTAACTTGTTTCTCTTCCATGACATAATCACACGCTGTCTATTTATGATGAAAGACATTCTTAAAATTAACTTCTGAGTCCATTATTCTTAAGTATCTTCAGTATATCCAAAAATAGTTTGCTCCGTTTGTGTGAACAGGTCAAATAGGTGTTCTTTTCCTTTAATTATAATATTTACTTTGTTCTGGCTCCCTCCAATGTCCAATTTTCAAAATCCCATTCTATCCTTACCTCCCCTTTCAAAACATCAACTATTTCCCCCAGGAAAGATTATTTCAATTAATTTCAAAATCCCATTTCAAGCCCATCTAAACCTTTAATCCATTTATAAATTTCCAAAACAACATTCTAACTACCCTTTTGCTGTTTATTCTTTAGAACTGCTAAATCCTTAAACTTGTACTTGAAAACTTATTTTGTTGAGGATAGAAGAAAACTTTCTCAATGAAAGCTTCAAACTTGCCATTCTGAAGATTTTAATATTTGAAAAAAATAGCAAAAAGATAATTTGAGAGGTGATTAAGAAATTATGCTTGGCTGAACTTTATGTCCATAAGGCCTACATTATAACTGTGGGTGTTGTTGGTATCCCTTGATTTCCAGTTGCTCCACTCACTAGCCAACTTCAAAAACTCTTGATTTGTGAAGCCTACTCATGAGTAGCAGTCATCTAGAGCAGCATTTCCCAACCTTGGCAACTTGAAGATATCTGGACTTCAACTCCCAGAATTCCCCAGCCAGCATTCGCTGGCTGTGGAATTCTGGGAGTTGAAGTCCAAATATCTTCAAGTTGCCAAGGTTGGGAAACACTGATCTAGAGTCTATATAGGCAATCCCATGATCTCTTCTTGATCCAGAGATATTTCATTGGCCCGGATCTGTGTTTGGGTTGCTAATTTTGGTCACAATGCTGTCCCCACTCCTTTAGAGTTTCTACCTTATCATGTCCTCACCAGACATCAAATCACCCTGTCTGTTTGGATGGTGCACATGCATGTCACTCTCTTATTAGTTGTTTTTCAATGTGGGGACCTGGGAGGACACAGTGTTCTAGATCATTCAAACAACAGTTCTTTTGTTTCATTACCTGGACATTCTTTTCTTGGAACATTGGTTTTACCAATTCAGCTGTCAACATAGGATGAGGTTGTTAATATCTTGTCTGTTTCCAGGGTAAAATCATTATCATTTTGCAAGGCAGCACAGCTTTGACATATTAAAATTGCTTTTCATTTCTAGGGAGATTCTCAATCATTCAGATCATGGTTGTTCCAAAGGTGCTTTTTCAAGAGGCAACTGGACTTTCTGGTTTTTCTTTGAAGATGTTTCATTTCTCATACATGAAACGTCTTTGGCTCTGCCTGGATAGTGGGGAATGGAAGGATTCAATAGTTCCAATAAAACTTTGCACCCCATTTGCACTACTCACATGACCTCAATGATATAGATAAACAATTTGCTAAAAGAATGCAAATGACTAGCAGTCTGCAAGGAGTATAAATCTTTCCATTCTCCATAGAAATATAGAAGACTGACAGCAGAAAAAGACCTCATGGTCCATCTAGTCTGCCCTTATACTATTTTCTGTATTTTATCTTAGGATGGATATATGTTTATCCCAGGCATGTTTAAATTCAGTTACTGTGGATTTATCAACCACGTCTGCTGGAAGTTTGTTCCAAGGATCTACTACTCTTTCAGTAAAATAATATTTTCTCACGTTGCTTTTGATCTTTCCCCCAATTAACTTCAGATTGTGTCCCCTTGTTTTTGTGTTCACTTTCCTATTAAAAACACTTCCCTCCTGGACCTTATTTAACCGTTTAACATGTTTAAATGTTTCGATCATGTCCCCCCTTTTCCTTCTGTCCTCCAGACTATACAGACTGAGTTCATTAAGTCTTTCCTGATACGTTTTATGCTTAAGACCTGCCACCATTCTTCTAGCCCATCTTTGGACCCATTCAATTTTGTCAATATCTTTTTGTAGGTGAGGTCTCCAGAACTGAACACAGTATTCCAAATGTGGTCTCACCAGCGCTCTATATAGTGGGATCATAATCTCCCAGTCCATAATCCAGTCAGTGCTGAAGAAGCTTCTTGGATGAGAAGCGAAACTTCTTCAAAGGAAAACCAGAAAGTCCAGCTGCCTCTTTAAAAAGCATATTTGGGGTTCTCCTTGAGGAATAGGGATAGGGACAAAATAGGAATAGGAATAGGAGAAGAGTTGGAAAGGATCTTGGAGATCTTCTAGTCCAACCCTCTGCCTAGGCAGGAAACCCTACACCACTTCAGACAAATGGTTATCCAACATCTTCTTTAAAATGTCCAGTGTTGGAGCATTCGCAACTTTTGGAGGCAAATTGTTCTACTGATTAATTGTTCTAAGTGTCAGGAAATTTCTCCTTAGTTCTAGGTTGCTTATCTCCTTGTTTAATTTCCACCCATTACTTCTTGTCCTACCCTCGGGTACTTTGGAGAATAGAATAATCTTCTTTGTGACAGCTCCTGAGATATTGGAACATTGCTATTATATCACTCCTAATCCTTCTTTTCATTAAAGTAGACATACCCAATTCCAGCAACCATTCTTCACAAGTCCCCTAATCCATCCAGTTCCCCCAATCATCTTTGTTGCTCTGCTCTACACTCTTTCTAAAGTCTAGATGGTTTTTTAATGAAAACTGAATGCAGTATTCCAAGTGTGGCCTCACCAGGGCATTTTAAAGTGGTGTTAACACTTCATGTAATCTTGATTTTATCCCTCTGTTTATGCAATGTAGAATTGTGTTGGCTTTTTTTGGCAGCTACAGTACACTGCTGCCTCATATTTAAATGATTGTCCACTAGAACTCCAAGAAGTTCTTCAGCTCTGAGTTTTCATTTCATTTAAAATATAATATCAAAAAATTCCCCAAGCCTTATTCTCTGCATCTCAGCATGGTAGAGAAACACATTGCCACCACTTCTGATCCTTCTTCTTGGACTGGAAGGGAAAAACTTTTTTTCATCCATCCAGCGTCCACTTTCTCTCAAGAGACATACATACCTACTTCCTGGTCTTCTGCTTGATCTTTTAGATGTCCATTTTATGCCCCCCCCCCCCCCGGCCTAGCTTCTTCCACAAAAATATCATGGATTGCACTGTTTCATTAGATCCCTGTGCAAAGAAAAATATTTCTTCCAAGTGTCACACAGCCATCTTAAATTATACTGGTTTTCAGATTTGACTCTTACAAAGGAGTAAACAGGAAGAGCAAACCTTCCCTGATGCTTTCTTTATGAGGAGGTAGTCCCAAGACACCCTTTGGTGAGAGACAGGAGTGGGATTCAATTTTTTTATTAATGGTTCTGTGGGCGTGGCTTGGTGGGCATGGCAGTGGAACGATACTTAACATCTCCATTCCCTCCCCACTTCAGGGGAAGGTTACTGCAAAAATCCCCATTTCCTCCCAATCAGCTGGGACTCAGGAGATAGAGAATAAATGAGGGAAGGGCCAGTCAGAGGTGGTATTTATTAATGTGGAAAACGGTGGCATGTTTGTCATTGCTCTTAAGCTCCGCAGCTGCGGCTTGGGCAACTTCAAAAATTTGTGCAGCTTTAATGACATCCTGTAGCGAGGATTCTTCCTCAGAGAGGAGCTTGTTCCAGATCGTAATGTTACGCATGCCAAAGATTAAGGCATCAGTGAGACGAGCCACTGGATTATCGAATTGGCATTTAGAGAGAACAGTTCTGAGGCGAGTCGCGAACTGATTGATCGTTTCCCCCTCTGCTTGTCACATCCGGGAGAATTGATGGCGAAAAACTCTAGCTGGCTTCGTAGGCTTGAAGTGAGCGGCTAGCTTGGATGAGAGAGTGTCCCAGGAAACTGAGTTCACCGGTTCAGGGTCAGAGAGGGTTTCTGCCAGCTCAAAAATCTGTGTGCCACAGTAATTGAGGAAAAGGGCATGCTTGCGGCCGCTGTCGGCGTCTTTCATGCCGGCCGCTTCCAAAAATATTTCAAACTTCACCATGTAGGCTGTCCAGGTCATTATTTCTGGGTCAAAGAATTCAGATGGCTGGACTACCGAAGGAGTAGCCATGATAGCACACGGAGGGTCAGTTTCCTCGTCGCCAATGTAAAAACTCTCAAAGCAAGGTTGAATCAAGCAAGGTTTATTTCGCTAACAATACAAGGAAGTCAATTCAGTCAAGAAGCAATGGAGTATTGAGAGCTCTATACAATGACAGTTCTCCTATTTATACAATCTAGCCCAGCAACAGGGCAGTTTTACAAAGATACATTTTAAGCGCCAAAAGAAGGCAACCAATCAACATGCAATAAACAAATCTGAACTTTTGACTTTTACCCTGTCTGGGTAGGTCACCCAGGCAAATATCTAACATACTGGTTCTCCAAGCTACTCGAAATTTCCACTTACTGGTTCTCCAGAACTGGTCAGAACCTGCTGAAACCCAGCTCTGGTGAGAGATACATAAGCTCTGACTCCACTGTTACTCAGCATATTCACAATTCCTTTCCTTTCATTGGTGCATCATTTGCAAAGTGTTTTAGCTATTAAATGGAATTATGGTTAGTTGACTATTAGCTACGGTTGCATAATTCAGCAATATTTGTCACAGTTGAGACTCTCTGACATCAAACGTTAATCACAACCTAGTCCCATTCCACTAGTTACAAGAAACATTTTCTGGACTCTGTCTAGTGCCTTTATGAATGTTATGAATTATTTTTTTGATATTTCTTATAAGGGCTGTCAAAAACCAGCCTTTCAAATCTGCTACATTAGCACAAATTGGCACAGGCATTTTTTTTTCACTCAAATAATTACTTTTGAAATGATTATTGACCTTAAGCATGTAAACAGTTATCATGAATGTCACCAATTTTTTTGAGTATTTAGATGCTTTTTCAGCAAGTAAAATATACTTCCCCACTCATCCTCTCTCCAACCCACCCGCATAGATTTTGGCCACTTTAACTTGATTTGTTGGGGGTGGGCTGATAGCAATGACAAGGTAGTCAGGAAAACAGAAGGAAACCTCTAGATTTTGAAGGATGTAGATGAGTTCTGCATTCATTGTTTCAGAGTTCCATGGATTCTCCCCTTACAATAGGAAGTAACCATCACAAACTTGTTGTTTAAGCAGTTGTTGGCAAAGGGTATTTCTTTAATAATGCAGAAGATTATATTATTAAATACAAGGCAACTATCCAATGTTTTAAAATTAAAGAAGATTAAACTTATTTTTTCTTTTTATCCCATACAGGGGCATTCTCAGAAAGATTTAAAAAAGGCAAGATCATAGCAACTGCTCAAGTTGTTTTTGATGAGCACCACACATGGTTTGAGCAAACAGTTATAGCCATTATCTTGACTTTTTGTCCTTCTATGATGCCCCTCCCTCAGTTATATTGGAAGAGGCTCCTTCCTGTACCACTCAACATTAGCACACCACTCTGCTAAACAAATAATTTCCTCAACACTTAAAACTATTTCCTAAGTCTGCTCTACCATTAATTTTCTCGTCCTTTCCATCACCCTTCTCCTGCCACAAATGACTCTATGACTCTGTAACTTTGTTGTTTGTATCCTTACAATTTATATTGACTGGTTCCTAATATGTTTTGATTGCTTATATGTACCTGGAATATCATTAAGTGTTGCACCTTATGATTCTTGATGAACTTATATTTTCTTTTATAAACACTGAGAGCATATGCACCAAGATGAATTCCTTGTGTGTCCAATCACACTCGGACAATAAAATTCCATTCTATTCTATTCTATTCTCCTGAAACATCATTTTATTTGCCTCATTCAGTATGAGAATGGAAGAGTCCCCTATGAAATCCAAGTCTGTTTCCTCAAATTGTAAAAGATTCACACAAGCAGGCATATACATTGGTTTTAAGTTGCAAGGTGTTAGGATAAAATTGTTATTGATGTGAAGACTGCAAATGTGGTGTAATACTTACAAACTATCAAGCAGCTTGAGACAGAATGTTGCAAATCAGATGGTGGCGATGATGGTCATTGGTACTCAGGGATGCTAATGTTTAGTACACACAGAAAATATTTGATATGACAGTTGTTGATGCTGAGTGAGGAGAACACTTGTTGTATACCATATTTATCATGAGGGTGGATCAAGACTTTAATAAAGGGGTATGATAACCAATGTAGCCAAGGCAAAATAGAGGAAGTGCCTCGCCTAGCTGTTGTGCCACCTTAGAATTTTTTTTGTGGCAGTTAAGAATTTTCTTTTGGCATCCCTCAGAAGTTGCTTTTCTCCTATCCAGTTTTAAGCCGACGAGTTTGTTTATTCATTGGATTTATATTACTATTGTTAAATCTATATCCCCTCTTTCATTGAGGAACTCAAGTCAATAGACATGTGTCCCAGCAGCTAGTCAGGTCCCATAAAGTTAGCCTTCTTCAGGTCCCATCAGCTAGACTATGTCACCTGGCGGGGCCTAGGGGAACAGCCTTTTCTGTGGTGGCCCCGGCCCTCTGGAACCAACTCCCTTCAGAGATTCATACTGATTCTGAAGACCCATATTTTCTGACAGATTTGGGGCCACTAAGACCAACATCTAGCCCCACCCGACAAATGAATCTATGTCTGTTTATTGAATACGAGTGACTGCTTTTATGTTATTGGGGTTTCAAAATACATATGATGTATTACTTGTTGTGAGCTGCCCTGAGACTGAGGAATAGGGCAACATAGAAATCTAATAAATAAATAAATAAACCTTATTTATTTATTTTATTTATTTATTTATTTATTTATTTATTCGATTTGTACCCCGCCCCTTTCCGTAGATTTGTGTGCGAATTTGTATGCCGCCCCTCTCCGCCCCTCTCCGCCCCTCAACCTTGCTGTCCCTGGTCTTAAATCAATATCTGGTTCTTGTATGCTGTTCGAAAAAACTGCCTAATATTATGTTCCCGGGTCTATTTGACCCGGACTGCAAATTGATCATTTTAGGTACTTATATTTGGTCTTTTTGAAAGCTTTTTTCACCTGGAAACATGTTTGAACATTTCTGCACACAATGGAATGAAAATTGAACTGAAAAAATTAATCCTTATTGGTTTGTTTTGCACATAAATGTGCCTCCCCCCCCGTTTTTGTGAAAGTTTTTTCAATTTATGGATAGTTTTGCTTGCAAAATCCATTCTATTTTACTAAAGTTGGTGTGGGATTGGTAGCTTGAACATTTCTGCACACAATGATATGAAAATTGAACTGAGAAAATTAACCCTTATTGGTTTATTTTGCACATAAATGTGCCTCCCCCCCGTTTCTGTGACATAGTCTTCACTTTATGGATAGTTTTGCTAGCAGAATACATTCAATTTTGCTAAAGTTGGTGTGGGATTTGTAGCTTGAACATTTCTGAACATAATGATATGAAAATTGAAGTGGAAAAATTGATGCACATTGGTTTATTTTGCATATAAAGTTATTTCAATTTATATAAAAATTATGCTGTTAATTTCAAACTTACATACTTTTTTTTAGTAAAATGGATTTCTTTCATAAAATTAGTTATCTGGCTACAATGTGGTTGATTTTCAAAAGGATATTCCAAATATTTCTAGACAAATATGTATAAACAGTGACAATAATGGCACACAGCAAGGCCGGGGGGGGGTGTCCCTTTTGTGGCAAAAATAAACCAATAAGAACCATTTTTTTCAGTTCATTTATATTTTTCTTATATTCAGAAATGTTCAATTTAGTATATCAAACCTTTTGGGGGGAAATTCCTTAGGGATTTGTAGCCTTAAAAAATAGAAATTGACACGAAATTCAGAAAGGATGGGGGGAGGGGCTTTTTGATCAAAATAAAAATATAAGTCTCAATTTTTCCAGTTCAATTTTCATATCATTATGTTCATAAATGTTCAAACTAGTTTTCCAGTTGAAAAAGTTTTCAAAAAGATCAAATTCAAGTACCTAAAAAAAATATTTTTGGTCCGGTCATATATGAACAGAAACCGATTCGAAGTTATGAATTTTTTTTGCCCAGAAAACAATTAGCCACCACCCCAAAAATATTTTTTGATGATCAGCATTGTTAAATTGAGTAAATGAATGCCTAAGATTTTAAAGAATATTTTGGATTTGGAGCATAAAAAAATAAAAAGTGAAAATGATTGCAAGCAGCCGAGGGGGGGGGGGGCTTATTTCTGATGTTAAAAAACCAGTAAGAATCATTTTTTTCAGTTCCTTTATATTTTTCTTATATTCAGAAATGTTCAAGGTACCATTCCCACACCAACTCCAGTAAAATAGACTGCATTATGCAAGCAAAACTATCCATAAATTGAAAAAAACTTTCACAAAAACGGGGGGGAGGCACATTTATGTGCAAAATAAACCAATAAGGATTAATTTTTTCAGTTCAATTTTCATTCCATTGTGTGCAGAAATGTTCAAACATGTTTCCAGGTGAAAAAAGCTTTCAAAAAGACCAAATATAAGTACCTAAAATGATCAATTTGCAGTCCGGGTCAAATAGACCCGGGAACATAACATTAGGGAGTTTTTTTTTTTCAGCAAGAAAGAAACCTCCCACCCCCCAAAAAAAATTCTCATAGAGAGAACCCCTGAAATGATGAAAAGTCATGAAATTTCAAGTTTCAGATATGCAGGGAAAATTTTTTACAGGGTCTCAAACTTTGATTTCGGGTCTCACAGACCCGAACAGAACAGCAGGGTTAAACCATTCACAGGGGAGCTGCTGCTCTCTTTATGGTTCCCCCCCGCCCCCTCACTCCTGGGGGTCAAAGGGACAATCCTTAAAGGGACAGGCTGCAGCAGCTCTGCTGT
Source organism: Erythrolamprus reginae (assembly GCF_031021105.1). Taxonomy (NCBI): domain Eukaryota; kingdom Metazoa; phylum Chordata; class Lepidosauria; order Squamata; family Dipsadidae; genus Erythrolamprus; species Erythrolamprus reginae. The sequence continues at coordinate 123,414,743 of NC_091950.1, forward strand.
GAATGGAGGAAGACAAGTTCAGATTGTCTCTGTTCTTCGGGTGAGCTGCGACCAGGCGGCCATGGACGGAGCCAACTGGGATGTTTTTTACCAGTTTGGTGAACGAATTGAAATTGTCCCTATCTGTTCACGTGAGCTGGGCCAAACCAGTCGAATTTAACAGATTAACAGAGTTGGAAGAGACCTTGCAGGTCATTTAGTCCAACCCCCCTGCCCAAGCAGGGGACCCTACCTCTGCCTCTACTTAGGATTGAACTTATAACCTTCTGATTGTGAGGCAAGAGCTCCATATTTAGGCTTCACCCTTGATCTGGACCCTGACATTACATTCAATGGAATTCAGATATGATTTCAGGTGGTTTTCTTTCCTATCCATCTGACAGGGCCAACATACCCTGTCAAAGTACAGCTCTCCAGTTGATTGATCAAGCTATTTTCTATATCCTTTCTTGATAGAAATAATGTTCTTTTCTTAGATTCTGTGTTTCATGGGAAGAGCAACTGTAATTATTAGCCAGATACACTGAAGAACACTTGTCATTGCCCAACTACCATTGTTGTAGCATGGTTCAGTTAAATAACACCTATTCTATCTATCCTACCCTCAATGGTTGCATAGTTTCTTCTGTCTTCATCTGACTGTAATAGTTCTGTCAACATTCTATTTCAATTTGTAGAGAGTGTCACATTTCCTATGGGTGAAAAGTATTTACAGTAGCCCCTACGTCCACTTTGATTACTTTCTGTTCAAAGTAAGACCTTGATTCTTGAAGTGTATCATTTCAATCTGCAAAGGAAGTACGTTCAGTAATAGCTCTTCTTTCAGCTACCATTTCTAAGGAAGCTTGGTGAATGAAATTAAACGGTCATCAACCACGGTTCTATATGTCGACTCTACATCATCAAATGTAGGTGCCAACATTTCTAAAACTTGAGCTAATCTGTCAGAATGATTAATCAAGTGACTGTAGTGTCTGGGTTCAGGTCCAGCTGAGAGATTTCTTTAGGGCAGATGATAGAGAGGGGAAGAGTTTAACAGATAATTAACATTTATGTAATTGCTGCAGGAAAGAGCCCAGGCAACTTCATGGAACTTCTAAAGAGAATCAGCTTCATGATTTAAAAAAAAACCCCACCACATTTATGTTCATGGAAATGGCAGTGAAATTAACATTTCCCAAACAAACTGACAACATGACCACTTTTCACTGTTTTAAGTTTAAACAAAAACAAATGCAGGACATAAACATGCCAGGCACTTGTGGCTGCAGAAGTTTGCATGTCAGTGGCAAATACATTGCTGTTTAACATGCAAAAGCTTTGCTAATTTTTCTTCTTCTATTAGCCTTATGATTTTCTGTGTAGATCATTTGTGGCTTTTAGCAGGAATGGGACAATTCTGCTATTCTACCACTCCCTTCAAGTCCCTCATGTTCACAGGATGAAGAAAGCTTTCTGAACAAATGTACTGACTTATAGTGGCTCCTTTCAGCAGTGGTCAGTAGCATGGGGCTCATAAGTACCAAAGTGATGCAATGCACCCAGGAATTGCCTGCAATATACACCTAGATAATAGCCATAGGACCTGAGACATGTGTTCAGGATTTAATAGGCTTGGAGTGGGAAAAGAATAAATAACCCATTAAGGCAGGACTTTTGGAAAAGGTTATTTGGTCCTGAGAAAGAGGTTAGCATGAGGAAGAAGCTCAAAAATTACTGTCTTCATTTGTATAGTATAAGATGGGGCAGAGAGAAACTCTGCCAGGCAGTGATGACCTGGGACAAGGCACAAAGGTCACATCTCAGATATTAACACCCTTGAAAATGTCCAAAGATACTTCACCAGAAGAGCCCTTCACTCCTCCACTCGAAATAGAATACCCTATGAGACTAGACTTTCAATCCTGGGCCTAGAAAGTTTAGAACTAAGACTCCTTAAACAAGATCTAAGTATTGTCCACAAGATCATATGCTGCAACGTCCTGCCTGTCGGTGACTACTTCAGCTTCAACCACAACAACACAAGAGCACACAACAGATTTACACTTAATATTAACCACTCCAAAACTGACTGTAAAAAATATGACTTCAGTAACTGAGTTGTCGAAGCGTGGAACTCATTACCGGACTCCATAGTGTCATCCCCAAACCCCCAACACTTTACCCCTAGATTATCTACGGTTGACCTACCCAGTAAGGGGCGAGTACAAGTGCACTAGAGTGCCTTCTGTCCCCTGTCCTATTGCTCTCCTATATCTCCTATACCTTTCTTCTATTCCTATATCTCTTCTTCTATTCTTTCATTGATATGTTCTATTACTATACCTTCTTTTCTATTATTTCTTAGATATATTTTACTATGAGTATCTCCTCTATAACCTTCATCATGTATTTTACTATGTGTATATATACCCACTAAACCCTCATTGTGGACAAAATAAATAAATAAATAAAATAAAATAAATAGCCAGCTGAGAGTTTAAAAGTCCTCTTTAATGCTTGAAATGTCCTCTCAAACACACCCGCATTCTTAGCAAGCCACAGAGAAAAGCATGCACACGAATAATAATAATAATAATAATAATAATAATAATAATAATAATAAAATAATAAGCATGTTTTTAATGCTTTTTGCTGTGTTTGCTTAGAAACAGCCGGCCAGTTAGTGCCGTGCGATTGGCGTCCCTATCCAAGGTTCTGATAGGGCGCTTTCCATAGTTACTTTGTAAGCGGGAAAGCTACTGTGTATTGATTGGTTCCTGCCTCAGCCTGGGGTGCTATATAACTCTGTATGTATTGAATGTTCCCTCTAAGCCTGTACCTGCCTGTCTGGCATGCATTCCGTATTAAATCTATCTGTTATCTAAGGCATAATAATAATAATAATAATAATAATAATAATAATAATAATAATAATAATATATAATAATAATATAATAATAATAATAATAATAATAATATAATAATAATAATAATAATAATAATAATAATAATAATTTATTAGGTTTGTATGCCGCCCCTCTCCTTAGAGGAAGCCTCTGGCTGCGTTCAGTCCAGCAAAACAAAGTAACAGGGAAATGAGTCCGTAAAACAAGGAACAAACAATGAGTCCACAAAGTCAGGAAAAAAATACTGGGTTCACAAAGTCAGGAAGAAGGCACTGAGTCCACAAGTAAGGAAGAAGCACTCAGTCCTGCAAACTCCAAATGTCTGTATCAGCACACCAGACTCTACCAATTCATCATTTGTTCCTGACAAATGCCCCTTCCCACAACGTGATTTGATTTGATTTGATTTGATTATTTATAAACCTCCCTTCTCCAAAAGGACTCAGGGCAGTGTACAAAAATAAAAACCAATATACAATATAAAACAATACCCCCAACCCCAAATTTAAAAACATTCACCCATCGGTCATGAATGAATCCCATCGAGCTGGAGCTGTATCTTGTCCTCAACAGCCCAGGCCTGGAGGCAAAGCCATGTTTTTAATGCTTTTCAAAAGGTCAAGGGGGTGGGAGTGGTGTAGATCTCTGGGAGAAGTTGGTTCCAGAGGGTCGGAGCCCCCCCAGAGAAGGCTCTCCCCCATGGTCCCGTGAGCTGACATGGTTTGGCTGACAGGACCCAGAGACGGCCAACTATATGTGATCTGGTCAGTCGCTGGAATGTGTGAGGCAGGAGATGGTCCCATAAATAATCTAGTCCTAAGCCATGTAGGGTTTTCTTAAATCTCAGTCTCCAGGTGTGCCTTGTGGAGAGGAGTAGGACACTCTCCTCTTGAGTCATCAGGTTGACCCGCACTGTTCCTGCTGTCTCTCCACTCTCCATGCTCAGGGATAGGGAGGGGGTGGTCCTTGCTCATTGCCTGAGCTCTGTCACTCCTCATGTCCATTGCTTGCTTGCTTGCTTGCTTGCTTGCTTGCTTGCTTGCTTGCTTGCTTGCTTGCTTGCTTGCTTGCTTGCTTGCTTGCTTGCTTGCTTGCTTGCTTGCTTGCTTGCTTGCTTGCTTGCTTGCTTGCTTGCTTGCTTGCTTGCTTGCTTGATTTATCTATCTATCTATCTATCTATCTATCTATCTATCTATCTATCTATCTATTTATTTATAATTTGTATGCCGCCCCTCTCCGGAGACTCGGAGCAGCTCACAACACAAAGCAAGGTACAAATCTAACGATAAAAACAATTTAAAACCCTTAATATAAAAACAATCATACATCTCAGACAAATCTTGCGTAAAACAGAAACGGCCCGGGGGAATCAATTTCCCCATGCCTGATGGCAGATGTGGGTTTTAAAGAGTTTGCAAAAGGCAAGGAGGGTGGGGACAGTCCTAATCTCCAGGGGGAGTTGATTCCAGAGGGTCGGGGCCACCATGGAGAAGGCTCTTCCCCTGGGTCCTGCCAGATGACATTGTTTCGTCGACGGGACCCGGAGAAGGCCAACTCTGTGGGACCTAACTGGTCGCTGGGATTCGTGCGGCCGAAGGCAGTCCCAGAGATATTCTGGTCATGAAGGGCTTTATAGGTCATAACCAACACTTTGAATTGTGACCGGAAACTGATCGGCAACCAATGCGGACTGCGGAGTGTTGGTGTGACATGAGCATATCTATGAAAGCCCATGATTGCTCTCACAGCCACATTCTGCACGATCTGAAGTTTCCGAACACTCTTCAAAGGTAGCCCCATGTAGAGAGCATTACAGCAGTCGAACCTCGAGGTGATGAGGGCATGAGTGACTGTGAGCAATGACTCCCAGTCCAGGTAGGGCTGCAACTGGTGCACCAAGTGAACCTGGGCAAATGCCCCCCTCGCCACAAGCAAAAGATGGTTCTCTAATGTTAGCTGTTAGCTACTCCTCCCCACATTTCTCTGAAGCCAACAAAGCTTCCCACTCAATTTCCATAGGTTTTAGCTCCATCTTGTCCTCTGCAGATTCAGGCTCCAACAGAGGCATGACCAGAGGTGGTCTGCTAAGGTGGAACGGTGACGTGTGCTTGCCCCCATAGCTCTGAGTGTGCAGGAGCAAAAAACCACACCGAAACACGGGTTCACCTGCATCTCTACGCACGATTCTGCTACCTGCACAGCTGCAGTAGTAGAATTGTTCTGGACTCCACTAGCATTCAGAGCCACGGGGGCGAGCACACGTCACCATTTTACCTTAGCAGCCCACCTCTGGGCATGACACACACTTTCAATATTTGGTTATTCTGATCCAGAACAATAAAGGGCATTCCAGTTTCCTGACCTTATATTGGGAGCATTTGAAAAAGCTGCACACCTTACATACTGTCTGTTAAATAGACAGAGAGCAGGGTTAGTCTAGAAACATGTCAAAATTCGGATATGGCTGTGTTCCTGCCTCAAACCATGTTTGCAAATGATGAGACAGAGAATGTGTAAATAGGTACAACATTTTTCAAGTTTGGACTGATGTTCGCATTTGAAATCTACAACGTCCACGTGTCTCTTGGCTAAGAATCTTTTTAGCTATATAGTACCTTTCATTGTTCTCCCCTTGGCAAATCTTCTCCATCATCCAGACTCTTGTAGAACTTTCAGTCTACTGTATTTCAATTAATATTTATTGGTCCAGTCATCCAAAAATGATTGCAAAATATCTCTTTCCTTTTGCCTTCCTCACAGCTGTCCTCAGGCTATACACATTATGATTTGAAAACTGCTGTCTTAATCCATAATGCGAGCCGTGATGGCAGAGAAAGATGAGTATTGCAAAATAACACACCTGGAAAGAAGTACCAAACAGAAGATGACTGGCCCTATATATATATATAATGGGTACTAAGAAATATTAATAAATACTTAATCAATTACACACATGACACACATACACACAAATATTAAAATTACATGTACATATATTAATATTTTTTAGGATCCATAACTCTAACAATACATCATAATTTTTGAAAAATAATGGCTAATAGTAGAATCAAATAAAAAACTGCAGAAAGTAGATGTCATGTGACATTAGTTCAAAACTCATATTTTAAAAATTTTTATAGTGATGATATATAGAAAATGAAATAAAGTAAGGACATAAGTTGATCGGAATGAATGTGGCAAGAATCAGGGATCAAACATTTAGCTATCAGTAATTAACTGCTCACTGGAAAAGTACTATTCTGGGCTACTTATTGGATAGAGAAAAGGTCTTAAGTCAGTAATGAAGCATGAAACCAGTTCCTTCTCCCTATATCACCACCCTTTTCATCTTTCACATATAAAGTAGAGGTATGACTAGTTGAAGCCTTTAGATCTGCAAAGGAAGCAAATTTACCCCAAATGCCAGAATTCTGGAAGATGAAAATGAAGCAGAGAGTCAGTTTCTAGAATCACAGTACCCAAGATCAGACATATTTCCATAAAGCTGGATTGTCAAGTCCAGGGAAAATCAGAAAGTCCAGACAGTTCAAATAAATGGAGAGGGGCGGCATACAAGTCCAATCAATCAATCAATCAATCAATCAATCAATCAATCAATCACTATAAAGGTTTATTATAAGCTTATGCTCTCTACAAGAATCTGAACTACTAAGGGTCAATGGAACTCAAGATGAGCTGGACTTACAATTCTTATGGGCACTTGAGATTGATAACTCATTTGACCTCTCCCTCATACTTAGCCCAGTCATCTCCTACATTGATGTTGCCTTTCCTCTGTTAATTTTCAACAACTTAATAAGATATTCAGGGCCTATTTTTTGTTGAATACTTTCTAGGATACCATATAATTCAATCTCAGTTTTTACTTTGTAAAACTGACAACTTCTAAACTCTGGACTGAATAAATACTTCCTCCCACCCAGCCACTTACTTTATGGGTTTCTGACATTATCAATAGTATGTTGTCCTCGGAGAGGGGCGGCATACAAATCTAAATAATAATAATAATAATAATAATAATAATAATAATAATAATAATAATAAGTGAATCATGCAATATAAGCAAGGCTTTGATCTGCAGGGAAGGGCCTTCTCTGCGGCTGCCCCAGTTGTCTGGAACCAACTACCCCTGAGATCCAGACTGACCCCACTCTATTGACCTTCCAGAAAGCATTCAAGATCTGGCTTTTCCGGCAGGCTTGAGGCTGTTGATCTTGCAATTTTATGAGGTCTGCCTTGAATTATATATATGCTTTTAAACTTTTTTCTCATAATCTTTTATGATGTTTTAAAATGTATTTTATATCCTGTTGTAAACCGCCCTTTGAGAGTAGGGCAGCATAGAAAAAACAAAACAAAATGAAATGAAATAATGAAATTTATTTATTTATTGTTAGAGTTGAAAGGAACCATGCAGGTCATCAAGTCCAACCCCCTGCCTAAGCAGGAACCCTATAGCATCTCAGCCAAATGGCAGTCCAATCTCCTCTTAAAAATGTCCAGAGTATTGGAGTTCACAACGTCCGCTGGTAGGTTGTTCCACTGGTTGATCGTTCTGACCGTCAGGAAGTTCTTCCTTATTTCCAGGTTGAATCTCTCCTTGGTCAGCTTCCAGCCGTTGTTCCTCGTACGGCCTATGAATTTAAATAAAATGAATTTAAATAGAATGAATTTAAATAAAATAAAGCTTTGCCATGTCATGATAGCAGTGGCATAACTGCAATAACATAGGAGCTTGAGTAGGATGTTGTTGCATGGTCTGATGTCCATGCAAATGCCTTCCTTTCTTATTTCGATCTATCTATCTATCTATCTATCTATCTATCTATCTATCTATCTATCTATTTATTTATTTATTTGATATGTATGCCGCCCCTCTCCGAAGACTCGGGACGGCTCACAATAGTAATAAAAACAAAATAGTAGTGGAACAAATCTAATATTAAAAACATATAAAACCCTATCATTATTTAAAAAACCAAACAGCACATTCATACCAAACATAAAACAAAGTATAGAAAAGCCTGGGGGAAAGGTGTCTCAACTCCCCCATGCCTGGCGGTATAAGTGAGTCTTGAGTAGTTTAATTTTGAACATGCTGAATAGATATCCAGGATGATTCTGTTTTGCCCAAGTATAAGACTCATCCCATTAGAACTCATTGGTTTTTGCATAGAAAAGTTGTCTACATCATACCCTAAAATGTGATTCCTTAACTGAGGATAACTATTGAGAGAATTTCTATGATTTGGAAGGTAAAAATAGATTGCACTTGGCTTGTTAGTTGACTTTTTTATTATTTCCTAAAGCCTTCTGTTTAAAGTGAAAAGCTTGTGTGGATTATATCTTTCAGCCGTTTGATGTTTTAACCTGCCTCTGGCATTTTCATATTGGCTGTTTTGCTACTGATAATTTTGAAACCCTCCAAAGAGACCATGCTCATGTGCTTTTGCATAGCATCTGCAAAATTCAAGTTGCATTTTAATCTTAGTTGGAGCAGTCGCATCCAACTACTGTGGCAACAAAAGCAAATTTTTGGATTGAAATGAAACGTTCATATTTTATACAAATTTATTTAATCCCTCTTTGAAATGTTCATATTCAAAAGAAACAAAGATAAAACTCTGGAGTGCAGAGGAAAGATCATGGCCAGAGTAACATTTTCTTCCATACTCCGTAATTAGATGCTAAATATGATCCCCATTCATCCAAAACTCTATTGTCTTGAAATATTATATATTATATTAAGACATTCATCTAAAATTATTAATACATTTCTTTCATTTTGCATTTTAGTCACTTCCCATTCTACCTTTTTAAAAAAGGACATGGATGTATTCAGGATCATTTACTGTGTCCAAAGTATCTTGCCTGGAACATGCCAAAGGGAGATAATTTTAACATTATTCCTATATTAAACATATTAAAATGTCCCTGCAATTAAACTAGATGAATCTCACATTTTAAGAGTTTTGATTTTATTTTATTTGGGAGGAGGGGATTTCTGCATATACCTTTAAAACAATTTCAAAAATATGCTGCTCCTATTTGAATTTTGAAGCAAACTATTTTACATTATATGGACAGTGCATGTATAAACATAAGCTTTTTCTTTATTTCATGAAAGTTGTGCCAGCTTTCAATTGATTGGGTGTTTAGGTTAAATTCCCACCAAATGTTAACTGGTTTAGTGGAATGGGATATGGGGGTAGGTGGGAGACCAGGTGTTATAGTGTTATATTTATCTTTAAAAAGAATAAAATCTCCCTTGAATTGAGATTGGCTCCTGGCTAGTATATGGAAATATATATATATAAATACACACACACATTTCTCCCTCTCTCTCTCTCTCTCTCTCTCTCTCTCTCTCTCTCTCTCTCTCTCTCTCTGTGCGTGTACACAGATAGATAGATAGATAGATAGATAGATAGATAGATAGATAGATAGATAGGGAGGGAGGGAGGGAGGGAGGGAGGGAGGGAGGGATGGATGGATGGATGATGGACGGACAGACAGATAGATAGCAATAAAAATAGCAATAGCATTTAGACTTATATACTGCTTCACAGTGCTTTACAGCTGTCTCTTAAGCAGTTTACAGACTCAGCATATCGCCCCCAACAATCTGGGTCCCCATTTTACCTACCTCGGAAGAATGGAAGGCTGAGTCAAACTTGAGCCTGGTGAGATTCGAACTGCTGAATTATAACCAGCAGGTTGGGTGGGTGGGTGGGTGGATGGATGGAGAGAGAGAGAGAGAGAGAGAGAGAGAGAGAGAGAGAGAGATAACTGTATGATAGTAGAATGTATTTCCTTCTTCTAGAGTGCTATTTTATAAACTTCCCAATTCAGTTTTTAGCTCTGATATTTTCTGATAGGCCCTTTCCAAGTATCAATGAAGTTCAATTCTGTTTAGCTGTTTTGGGATTAGCCAGGAATTGGTTGGGAGCTGTTACATGGCTGGAAACATGAAAAAGTTGACCCATTAATTATTCCACAGATTTAGTTTTGGCTCATAAACAAACTCAGCGCCTGCATGGGATTGAATTAATTCCACCCAGTCGACCATGACTGGAAAGAGAAATTTGGGAAACAAATAGGGATATCCTGTCAGCCATTTGAGGTAGGCTATCTAGGAAACAGATTCTGCAAGGATGACTGGAACTCTATTTTCCTTAATATTGGCAATTGCAACACAATCTTGAAAGCCTGCCAGCATTTTTCTTCCTTCCCTCTTATATCAAAGGGACTTAAGGCAAAGCCAAGTAAAGCTTCTTTCTAATGTTCCCTTTTGTGCTGGGCTTAAATCATGTTGTGCTAGCATTCCTTTTCCAAGGTCATTTCTGTGGTTCTCTACCATAGTCTCCTTTTCCTACACTCTGGGAGGGCTGAAAGTGCCAATTGCAAGAGCTGCCTATCAGGTTTTCCACACAGACCAAGGTCTGGAAGAATCTGTGTGCAGGGCCAGTCCTACATCAAGGCTCATAAGGAAAAGGGAGAGGGATGCGAAGGCATTGAGTGGTTTAGAATTTCTGGTTGTATTATTACAGATTGAGTACCATGTCTTTTACTTTCTGACATCACTGAATTAACTCTGTAACAGAAAGATGACATAATGTCTTTATTATAAATGTCTTTATTATAAATATATACGAGAGTATAAATAGTAATGTCTTTATTATAAATATACACAAGAGTCGCCCAGAAAGTAATGCACCAATTTTTTTTTTCTTCAACAATTATTTATTAAAACAGTGTTTCCCAACCTTGGCAACTTGAAGGTATTTGGACTTCAACTCCCAGAATTCCCCAGCTTGCTGGCTGGGAAATTCTGGGAGTTGAAGTCCAAATATCTTCAAGTTGCCAAGGTTGGGAAACACTGTATTAAACACAATGAAACTTACACAAAGAATGATGTTTCTTCTACACTCCCTGTTTTTCCATGTAATCTCCATCCCTTTCTATGGCCTTCTTCCAGTGAGACACAAGGGCCTGTATGCCCTGTTGGTACCACTCCTTGTTCTGGTCACGAAGCCTTGCAGCTCTGCCAAACCATCTTCTAATGGTCTCACCCTCTTTGCCCAGCGACTAATCATACTTCTGTCAACTGCATGTACTTCATAAACTGTACACAAACATTTGTGAATGTTCCCAACAGTTTCTTTTTCCTCAATGAGAAATTAAATGATGACACGCTGCTTGTGACGTATATCCGGGTCCCGTCAACTAAACAATGTCGCTTGGCGGGACCCAGGGGAGGAGCCTTCTCTGTGGCGGCCCCGGCCCTCTGGAACCAACTCCCCCCAGAGATTAGAATTGCCCCCACCTTCCTTGCCTTTCGTAAGCTGCTTAAAACCCACCTCTGCCGCCAGGCATGGGGGAATTGAGAAACTCTTTCCCCTAGGCCTCTACAATTTTATGCATGGTATGTCTGTATGTATGTCTGGTTTTTATAATAATGGGTTTTTAATTGTTTTTAATATTGGATTATTATTATATGCTGTTTTATTACTGTTGTTAGCCGCCCCGACTCTGCGGAGAGGGGCGGCATATAAATCCAATAAATAAATAAATAAAATAAATAAAATAAATCACTTACAGACGCCATTTCGAAATACTGCTTCAGCTATGTTAAGAAATACTGCTTCAGCTATGTGAAGAAATGCAAAATTTACACACACACTCCTGATAATTCAAATAATGTATATCTAAAGATTTGCATTTGTACCATTACTGTAGGCTGTAAAAAAAATGTGGTGCATTACTTTCTGGGCGACCCTCATACTTTGGATGGTTATAAATGTTTTGCAAAAATCATACAGCATATAGATGTTCCACAGAGCAGCTCTCCCTGCTTTGTGGAACATCTTGCCCTCAGGCTTGAGACTTGCCCTCCCTTCCACAAATGGAATGGGAAAACTTGCCTTGGCCAACTTGCCATGGCCAACTCACCATGGTTAGCTTGCCATGGTCAACTTCCCATGACTAACACTGCAGGAAAACTCACCACAACCAACTTACCATGGGACAACTCGCCTGGGGCAAATTAGCAATTCTATTTAATTATTAAAAATTTAAGAACCATTATTTTATTTTTTGCCATTCACATATCATTCTGCAGAGGTTGGATTAGAAGACTTATAAAGTCCTTTCCAACTCTGTTATTCTGCATCCTGATATAAATGATTGATTTAGATTATGTAGCAATTATTAACATGAACAAATAAGTCATTCTGTTTCCATGGACTAAAATGATGGATTAATCACAAATGTACCAACATAACAAAGTCATTGGCTAGCACATGCATTTTCTTCACTTGATGATCCTTGAACAAAAGGGACTATACCTATAAAAAGATATTTTTAAATTCTACAAAAACAAGTTGTAATAAGGGAATAGTTCAAGCTACTTGACAGAACTTACTAACGGCAGGCAACAACTACATTTTCTTGGAAACCAGTTATAGTAGAGTTGAATCCTGAGTCCTGTTGACTCTAGCTGAATGCCATCTTCTGTGGCTTATTTTTCACTGTTTTTATGTGGGGGGATCATCCTATTGAAGGTAGATATGGTTCCTTTTTCCAATTCTTACAATAATTGAATATGAAGATTGAAAGCCATCTTGGAAATCATCAAGTTCAATGTTTGCCCACTGCTGAAATTCACTACTAGACTATCCTCAACAGATAATCATCCAGCCTCTGTTTAAATAGCTCTCCAACAAAGGAGCCTCTACCAAGATGAGACAGATCCGCATTACTAACAGAGATAAGAAGAATCCTTAAGAGCATTGGTCTTCCTCTGCAAAGAGTACTCAATGTGCAGATTAACTGTGACAAAACATAGATCAGGACCTCTCAGAAGTCAAGAATGGACTTTTCAGAATTCTCAAATTAGTAAGGGTATTAAACAAGGTTGACTCAATCTTCCATTGTTGGCACCTGGTTAGGGCTGGAAAGAAACTTACTCAGAGCAAATTAGAGTAACGAAAAAAACTCCTGCAAAGACTTAGGGCTTGGAAAACATTATTCACAGAGAGAAACAATGAAAGAGCCTGCAAGGTAAGAGTTGGGAAGATTGTTAGCAGCTAGTTAGGGCTGGGGGAAAAAGCTACATTCAAAGTATAAGACACATCCTAATTATCAGCCTCTTTTAGGGAGGAAAAAGGTGCATCTTATACACCAAAAATATAGTAGTCTAGTTGCTTCTTGAAAAAAGCACCTTTCTGACAACCATGACATGGATGACTGAGACTCTCATAGAAACATAGAGGATTGATGGCAGAAAAAGACCTCATGGTATATCTACTCTGCCCTTGTACTATTCCCTGTATTTTATCTTAGGATGGAGATATGTTTATCCCAAGCATGTTTAAATTCAGTTACTGTGGATTTACCAACCACGTCTGCTGGAAGTCTGTTCCAAGCATCTACTACTCTTTCAGTCTCCATACACATTCCCTTATGCTATGTTAGGGAACCAACTGACTGGTAACACAGAACTTGCACTGCCCTTTTCTTTTGCTATTTTACTCTCAGCAAACCTCAAAAGTGAGTTTAAGAAAACTAATATTATATCCTTCTGGGGATTGTCAAAAGTTTTATTATATGGTGCATAAAAGCTTATGTCAAAAGTTTTACTATATGGTGCATAAAAGCTTATGCAACAGTTTAATAATGCCTCTTCTTTTAAAAAAAATTGCTTGGATGAATTGTATGTACAGCATCTTTTCTCTAATGGAGTCTCTAAGATTGTCAGTGTAGCCAAATTCTCCATAACAAGCAGAATTTGCCAAATGATTCACACACACACACACACACACACACACACACACACACACACACATTTCATTTCTTTTCTCACTCTCTCCCACATACTGTTTAGCTGGCAGTTCTATATTTGGCCGACTTGTCGCTTATCTCCTGTTACCTTGCCTGTTGTGTTAATATGTCTCTGTTTATAATTATTAATTTTTTGTAAGGCTGCTCAGTGACCATGATAATGAATATTTGAATTGAATCAGGTATCCAGTGGCACAACTGGCAGCAATTTTCCAGGGTCAGGATTTCTCTACTCTGGTTCTTAGCTCGGCGGAGAACTTTCAAGTAGAAGAATGCTAAGGAATAAAACAGAGCATCTAGTGTCTTCGTACAATGTAGCTTTGGATTTTTGATAGAAATTAAAAGAAAAGGGGAGAACACAAGAACAAGGGGACACAATCAAAAGCAACATGAGAAAATATTATTTTACTGAAAGAGTAGTAGATCCTTGGAACAAACTTCCAGCAGACGTGGTTGGTAAATCCACAGTAACTGAATTTAAACATGCCTGGGATAAACATATATCCATTGTAAGATAAAATACAGGAAATAGTATAAGGGCAGACTAGATGGACCATGAGGTCTTTTTCTGCCATCAGTCTTCTATGTTTCTATGTTTCTATGTTTCTATGTTTCTATGTTTCTATGTTTCTAGAATAGGGGATATTTCACAAACTGCTTCCTGCAAATGCCCTGTTGAAGTCCAAATAGCATATGTGGTGGAATCATTATGTAAAGTATCCCACTTAGTGCTTGAGTTAGATCTAATAATTTGCATTGTCTGCACATGGAGGAACATGTCCTCATTTGCTCCTCAAATTTTGTTTCTTGTGACTATTATCCCTGCCTTGTTTGTGCAAGGATCATCTTCACATAGATCCCAACATCAGTGTACACAAATTCCCAGCCATCATTGGAAAATGGTCAGAGACCTATGAGCTAATGCCCGCGATTCCATTTGCAATTATATACCTACACATGACAGCCACAGTAGAAATTATTTTCGATTGAAAAATAATTTTTAGGTCAGAAGTTCTGACCTGAAAGCTCATTTGATCCCTTAATGGAAAGCAGCTAACCAACTGGTAGAAATACATTTCAATGTTAAGAATAATTACATAATTTAAAAAGTAAATCTGACACAGATTGCAGCTCAAACTGGAGACCATTCTTTAACCATAATCTAATACATGGATAACCCCAAATCTAATGTTCTCAATGCATTGAATGTATACTTCGATTTAGTGAGCTACTTAAAAATCATTTATTCGTTCATTTATTTATTTATTATTAGTTTGGATGCTGACCAACTCCAACAGATTCTTAATGATATGAATTGGATGTACTGCATTTATTCAGTGAAATAAGATTCTTGGGATTCAAGTTTAGTTCAGGTTTAATAGTGGTTATTAATCTTGTGATATAATCTGTACAGTATAGTTAACTATTTACAACTACCGTACTTAATAAAGTGTAGAAAGCTGTACTATCCATGAAAATTCAAACTCCTAGGTTTTTTAAATATTGTCTTCTTTTATTATTTATTTACTTACTTACTTACTTACTTACTTACTTACTTACTTACTTACTTACTTACTTACTTATTAGATTTGTATGCCACTCCTCTCCGTAGACTCTGGGCGGTTAACAACAGTAAAAAGACAATATGAACAAATCTAATATTAAAAGTAATGTAAAAAACCCCAATTTAAGAAACCAATCATACATACAGACATACCATGCATAAATTTTATAAGCCTAGGGGGAAGGGAATATCTCAGTTCCCCCATGCCTGACGACATGTTATTTCTTGTAGATGTATGTTTAATAGTGGTTATTCATCTTGTGATATAATCTGTACAGTATAATTAACTATTTACAACTACTTAATAGTATACTAGAAAGCTGTACTATCCATGAAAATTCAAACTCCTAGGTTTTTTAAATATTGTCTTCTTTTATTATTACATGTTATTTCTTTTAGATGTGTGTGACATAACGTGAGGGAAAGAGAGTGAGTATATAGAGTAAGGCAGGGAGTATGCATGTATTCAATTTAAAAAGTGTTCAATTAGAGAAAAATAGTAAACAGGTGGAATCCACAGAGGAGATTTTAAAAAAATCAAGATGGTAGCTGCAACCATATACAGTATTGGAAGCCTCACCTCGTCTTCATGTAGATACAAAATACAGACATGCAACATACAGACAGAAGGATTGGAGATTAAATTTGGTGGCCTTGCCCTTGCTTCTCCCCCACTTATTCCCTAATAATCTCAAGGGGAATTTGCATAGAAGTAAGAGACTGAGAAGAAAGGCAAGGCAGTTTTCCTATTGATCTGAGTTTGAAAAGTTTCTTGTCCTCAGTAAGAAGCCCATCTTCTTTGGGGAAAAAGGAGCAGCTCCTTTAAATGCTCTCACAAGCCTATCATTTTAGACTAAGTATAAACCGTTGAGCAAAGAGGCACATTCGCTATTTGAAAATACCCCTGCCTTGAAAAAGACAAAGGGCTGAACAGAAGATGGCGGCTATAATTACCAACAAAGAAGTCTTTAAATGTGAAGCTGCCTTTGACAGTCACACGCCACTAAGTGTGCTTGCTTTTATTCCATTTTCTCCTATCAATTCATTCATATTCACTGCCAGTCCTTATGCCAATTAGCTTTAATTTCTACTATACACAATGACATCAGCAGCCAATGAGATTCTGGTCTTGCAGGATTTTAGTGTGCCTATAAACTACAGAAAATTGTCCTTGGCTAAACTCCTGCTTTCAGATTGGCTGTCGACAATAGACATGGTTAAGTTCAGGGTAAGAGCCATTAAGCGTAATTACTACCACAGGGTAAAAGTTTAATTGTGTTAAATTTTAAATCTGCATAGCCTAAGCTTATTTACAAGCTGGCTAGGCCTCCGTGTTACATAAGAGAAAATAAATCTGTACTTAAAAAATTGCTGCTTGCCAACTTTTATTTTACCAAAAAAAAAAAAACTTTTTAAAATGCTGATAAAAGCCAATCGTATCTCCAACTTATTTCCTTCCTATTGGGACCACACTAAGAAATGAGGATTTGATGATAGATTAAAGGGAAATTAGAGGGAAGGTTCAGGAGGGAAGTGTTTTTAATAGGAAAGTGAACACAAGAACAAGGGGACACAATCTGAAATTAGTTGGGGGAAAGATCAAAAGCAACATGAGAAAATATTATTTTACTGAAAGAGTAGTAGATCCTTGGAACAAACTTCCAACAGACGTGGTTGGTAAATCCACAGTAACTGAATTTAAACATGCCTGGGATAAACATATATCCACCCTAAGATAAAATACAAAAATAGTATAAGGGCAGACTAGATGGATCATGAGGTCTTTTTCTGCCGTCAGTCTTCTATGTTTCTGTGTTTCTATGGAAATGTTTTGGCCCTAGGATCCAAAAGATGAACGTCCTATGAAATATGACCTTTATATATAGTTTAACACCAAAAATGTTGTAAGGAGATGGCTATCTTTTAGATCAATGGTTCTCCAAAAAAGTGTAGCCTGGGGACCCGTAAAATGCCCCAAGATCTTTCAGGGACATCCACAAATAATTTTTTTAAAGTTTTCATTTAGTTTCATTTAGGTTTTTGGTTTTTTTAATTTTCACTTAATTTAGTAAATATAATAGATATACAGTAACTCATATAAACCAAAGCTCTTTGGAGTCCTCAATTAATTTTACAAATATAAAGAGGTCTCTGTTGTATAGTCTAAGTGTTAAAGCACAGCAGGTAAATCTAAAAAGCAGAAGCCAAGGGAGGACTCAATGCTAGCAAATATTACCTGCCTGTTTTCATCTGAGATGAAACTACTGCAACGCTCTGGCTCCAGCTGTGGTCCACTAATCCCTATAGAGAGTCACAACATATATTTATTTACTTTATTTATTATTAGAGTTGGAAGGGACCTTGCAGGTCATCTAGTCCAACCCCCTGCTGATGCAGGAGACCCTACATCACACTAGTCCAGTAGCAGTCCAGTCTTTTCTTGAAAGTCTCAAGTGTTGGAGTGTTCACCATCTCCGCAAGCAAGCCGTTCCACTGGTTGATTGCTCTCACCATCAGAAAGTTCCTCCTTATTTCCAGGTTGAACCTTTCCTTGGACAGCTTCCAACCATTGCTCCTTGTCTGGCTCTCTGGCGCTTTCTAAAATAATGTGACCACCTCCTCCCTCTGGCAGCCTCTCAATTATTTGAAGATCATGTCCCCACAAAATATGACTTATGGTTACTTTTTCTTCCCCCCCATATACTCTGAAAGAGTGGGGTCCATAAGGCCAAAAAAAAGAGTCAGGATGCTAGCCACAACAGTACAGTTGGAGCTCTGTATATATGCAAGCCACATAAAAATCAAGGTTGAGCCCAGAGGTGCATTTTAAAAGGCAACTTGACTTTTTTTTTTAATGTTTCACTTCTCATCCTAGATCCGTGATGGCGAACCTTTTTTCCCTTGGGTGCGAAAGAGCATGGGTATGCCCTATAGCGCATGTGTGAGTGCCCACACCAATAATTCAATTCCTGGGGAGGGCAAAAACAGCTTCTTTCACTCCCCAGAGGCCCTCTGGAGGCTGGAACCAGCCTGTTTCACACCTCTGATGTCATCACTGAACCTCTGTACCGCATCTTTCAAAAATCCTAGATCACAGGAGACCTACCAGACTATTGGAAACAAGCTGACGTGGTCCCTATTTAAAAAAAAAAGGCAAAAAAACAGACCCAGGAAACTACAGACCGATCAGCCTAACATCTATTCCTGGGAAAATATTAGAAAAGATAATCAAGAAACAGATCTGTCAACACCTTGAATCGAACAACGTAATAACCACCAGCCAACACGGATTCGTCAGAAACAAATCATGCCAAACCAACCTCATTTCATTCTTCGACACTGTGACCAAGTCAATTGACCAAAGAAATGCAGTGGACATAATATACCTAGACTTTAGCAAAGCATTCGACAAGGTGGACCATAACCTTCTACTTTCCAAAGTAAAGAAGAGTGGGATCGACAGTAACACAACAAGATGGATTGAAAACTGGCTGACCAATCGCACCCAGCGAGTAGCCCTCAATGGGACTAAGTCCACCTGGCTAGAGATAGGCAGCGGGGTACCACAGGGATCAGTCCTAGGCCCAGTACTCTTTAACATATTTATCAACGACCTAGACGAGGGAATAGAGGGGGAATTAATTAAATTCGCAGATGACACCAAGCTGGCGGGATTAGCCAACACCCCAGAGGATAGGCACATGATACAGAAAGATCTAGACAGACTTGTACAGTGGGCCAAAACAAACAAAATGAAGTTCAATGTAGAAAAAAGTAAAATCCTGCACCTAGGCAAAAAACCCCCCAAAACATGCATACAAACTGGGCGAAACCACACTCACCATGAGTGACTGTGAAAGGGATCTTGGAGTCTTGGTGGATAACCAGCTAAACATGGGCCAGCAATGTTCAGCAGCGGCTAAAAAAGCCAACACAATCCTAAGCTCCATGAACAGGGGGATGCACTCCAAG
Source organism: Erythrolamprus reginae (assembly GCF_031021105.1). Lineage (NCBI taxonomy): Eukaryota > Metazoa > Chordata > Lepidosauria > Squamata > Dipsadidae > Erythrolamprus > Erythrolamprus reginae. The sequence goes on from NC_091950.1 coordinate 123,434,030, forward strand.
ACCAGAGAGGTAATAATACCACTCTATAAGGCCCTGGTCAGACCGCACCTAGAGTATTGCATCCAGTTCTGGTCACCACACTTCAAAAGGGATATAGAGACTCTGGAAAGGGTGCAGAAAAGAGCAACTAAAATGATAAAGGGACTAGAGACCTGGCCATACGAGGAAAGGTTACTGGAACTGGGCATGGATAGTCTAGTAAAAAGAAGGGCTAGGGGGGACATGATAGCTGTATACAGGTACTTAAGGGGTTGCCATGGAGGGGAGGGGGGTCACACTATTTTCCAGGGCACCAGAGGGCTGGACAAGGAACAACGGTTGGAAGCTGACCAAAGAAAGATTCAACCTGGAGATAAGGAAGAACTTCCTGACGGTGAGAGCGATCAACCAGTGGAATGGCCTGCCAGTGGAGGTTGTGAACTCCCCAACTTTGGACATTTTCAAGAGGAGATTACACTGCCATTTGGCTGGGGTGCTGTAGGATTTCCTGCTTAAGCAGGGGGTTGGAATCGATGACCTGTAAGGTCCCTTTCAACTCTAATTAATAAATAAATAAATAAATAAATAAATAAATAAATAAATAAATAAATAAATAAATAAATAAATAAATAAATAAATAAATAAATAAATAAAGAAAGAAAGAAAGAAATAAATAAATAAATAAATAAATAAATAAATAAATAAATAAATAAATAAATAAATAAACAAACAAACAAACAAACAAACAAACAAACAAACAAAATGGAGTTCCAGTCAAATAACCATAGTCATTGGTAGAGCTAAGTTTGTAAGTCCATTGTGCACACCAAATTCATTAATCTTTTCTGCTCTCTTTACTCATTAATGGATTTTTAAAAACATGATAATTCATTATGCATGTCTTTAAATGTCTATTTTAACCCATTTTCTCCCATTTTATTTCTAGCTTTCATGTTACTAAAATATCTTCGCCAGAATGTGCAAATGTGTGTGGGGGGGTTTAAAATCCAAGAACTGTGTCATGGACCTTCGAAGCACAATATCTAACATCTCATTTTCTAAGATAAATTATCATGGTTTGGATGGTCCCAGGTGAAAACTATTCATCAGACTCTTTTGAAAGATATCTTCCTGAGTTTACCTCCTTTTATCAGCCCTTGTTGTTGTTGTTGTTGTTGTTAATTGCAAAGTCATGTCTGACACATTGTGACCCCATGGACAATGTTCCCCCATGCCTTCTGGTCCTCTACCATTTTCTGGAGCCTATTTAAGCTCACACCTACTGCTTCAGTGATTCCATCCACCTCATTCTCTGCCGTCCCCTTCTTCTTTAGTCCTCAATCTTTCCCAGCATTAGGCTCTTTTCCAATGAGTCCTACTATAGTAGTAGTAGTAGTAGTAGTAGTAGTAGTAGTAGTAGTAGTAGTGGCAGTAGCCCTACTGTATTCTAAAGATTCTCCCATATTTCCAAGTTGGCTTTTTTTCTATGCAATAGTTAACATAGAAACATAGAAGTCTGATGGCAGAAAAAGACCTCATGGTCCATCTAGTCTGCCCTTATACTATTTTCTGTATTTTATCTTAGGATGGATATATGTTTATCCCAGGCATGTTTAAATTCAGTTACTGTGGATTTATCTACCACGTCTGCTGGAAGTTTGTTCCAAGGATCTACTACTCTTTCAGTAAAATAATATTTTTCTCATGTTGCTTTTGATCAGAACAGAAAAATGAAAAGGGGCAACAAAATTTTCTTCCATAAACTCCCATTAGATAACATGACTGAAGATCCAAGTCACGCTAAGCTATAACGTGGTTGCTTTGTCTGAGCTCAGACAGTTTGGATTAAAAACCAAGATGTATGTCTTAGCCACCCATTGTGGTTAAAATATAATGTGGTTGAATGCACCGTGTGAACTCAGACTCTGTGAGGAGAAGGCACTTGTGGTCCTTAATTTATTATCCATAAGGATGGAGGGATCAAGAATAATTAGCAAAGAACACAATCCATTTGTTCCAGGGGAATTATTCTATCTAATTTAGTTAATAGGCATTTAGCTGGGAAGAATTGTTCCGGGGCAGAGGGGCACAAAGAAGTCAAAAGTCCTCTAGCCAACAGCTCCAGTTCTCTGCATATTGTTGCTATTTCCTTAAATACCAGGAATTGCACCATTTATGGCTTTCTCTGAAAGGAGGCATTGAACTTTGTAGTGCAAGAACTACTCTCAAATGTTCACATATGAAAAGGTGGAAAGCTGTGTTCAAACCGAAGGCCGAGATTAGCTGACTCTGAGTAGCTTGGAGCTCCGTTTGTTACAAACAAGAAAAAAAAAGTAACATGACTGCAGCTGGACAGAATAGAAGGCTTAAATCTTACACAAACACTCAAAGCTGTTTAATGCTGTCTCTCTCCCCCCCCCACCTCCAAAGCCCCTGGAAGGAGGCAGGTGAATCCAGGATCAAATAAATTTTCATGTTTCTTAAGATGAACTGTTTAAATAGTTAAGTGAACATCTGTCCAAACTTCTCATTTCCATTTAGAAAAGCCGCTAATTCACAGGGTGACGAAAAATGCCTGCTTAACAATGCAGATGGTGCTGTCTGGGGTCTCTTTATTTTGTTTAATCTAGATTGAGCTCCACACAACTGTGATGCTAATGAATAATGGATTTTTTTTTTTAATGTTCACACACAGAGTGGCACTGCAGTCTGAACAAATCTGGGATTAGCTTGCTTCTAATTTTCCCATTTGGATGTAGGGCAGCCGTTTTTAATGGTAATCTAACTGACATGGATGCTATAAAGATCAAAAGGGTAACAGTCTGATTTTGAACATGAAACTTTTCGTTAAGTTTGCCAGGAAATAGAGTGATGGCACGTTGGCAAACTTTTTTATATCTTTTAAGAAGATTTGTCTCTCAACAATGTCTTATAGAAAAGGACAGCTATGTGAAAAAAGTACAGATTTTGCAGCTGACAAGATAAATGCCATGTGTGCTTTCTTCTTTCCTAGTAGTATATCCATAGTAGTTCCATAGCAGTATATCAAAAATGTAATTTACACCCTACAAAAATGTTCCATTTTAAGATAAAGGAGTGAACTACATCTCAATGAAAAGAAAATAGGAGATTTGTGTAAGTATGTGCTTAATCAAGATCCACACATTAAGATTATCCTAATAATAAAGTTACACCATCTGTATTAATAAAAATACAAGGGGAATATTCACTGAGTGGTAATTGGAAGGTAAACAGTTTTGGGTCAAACGGTTTGTACAAGTGAGATCAGATCACTCAAAATGTTCTAGGTTTTGTTTTTTGTGATTTAGAGTGATATTTGGAGATGTGACATTTTCCTCCAAATATACCGTAAATTGTTCCTGGGTATAGGGAGAGAAGTAAAACCAGGTTTGACTTCTCTCACACAATCTGACAGGTGGTAGTACTTGGCTGACCTTGAAACCAGAATTGTATCTGCTAAATATTTGGAAGGAAGGTCACCCCAAAAGTCCTTATAAGCTAGATCATGAGAGTCAAACTTATTTATTTATTTATTTATTTATTTATTTATTTATTTATTTATTTATTCATTCATTCATTCATTCATTTATTTATTGGACTTATATGCCACCCCTCTCTGTGGACTCGGGATGGCTTACAACATTTTGATAAAAAGATACAATATATAAAACATTTCTAAGCCAATTAATAGAATAATTAATTTAAACATTATCTTAAAAACTAAACATTTAAAATCAAAGAGTCACATACTGTACATACTGTCACATCGAATACATTCATTGGGCATGATCATGTCACATGACATATCGTGACATTTTTGCCTTTGCAGAGCCAGGGTGGACATGGGCCTACATCTGGCCCACAGGCCGCCGGTTTGATATCCCTGAGGTAGATAGAATGTTTTTTTTTTAAACCCAGTCAACAAAAATGTTATTCTCCAAATTTCATGACAAATCTTACAATTTGTTAAGAAAGCCTAATGGAAATGGGTCAGTGGAAGATATTGATGTAGATTATCAGTCTTATATAGAGGAGTTAATGATACATGACTTTTGAGGTCCTCTGAGGTACCAGCTAAGCTCCCAAAGAAACTAAGGATCCACCTCACAGATTTTTATATTCAGCTGTCATGCTTTCAGAGCGTCCGTTGGCTCCCCAATCAGAAATTGGAGTCAGTACTAAGCCATCACACCTAGAACAGGTAGTCCTCAACTTACAACGGTTCACCTAATGATGGTTCAAGGTTACTGTCAGGCTGAAGCCATCATGTGGGGTTAGAGACTTTGGCCTGCCACAGTAGAATAGTATTAGGAGAACTGGGAGGGGTAGTTGCATGAGAGGGAAAGTTACTAGCCACAACAAATTCTTTTCTTAGAGTCCAAGGTCATTTTTTGTTCTGCATCAACTGAAGTAAAGAGGAAGTCGGTGAAATCCCTGCACTCGGACTGGTCCTTGTGATGAACTTGTGGGTGTGGGGGTCTGGGATGAACCTTAACCTGGGTGGGGAACTGGAAGGAAGTTAGTATCGAGATAGCAATGGCCGTGACCAACATAGCTCTGCTAATAAATCGAACCTTGGATGAGAGAATTGGACTGGAATCTGATTTATTTCTCAAATGCTATTTGGGGTGCTGACAGGTACAATGGCACTGAAAAAAGTGACTTATGACTATTTTTCACACAACTATTGCAGCATCCCCATGGTCATGTGATCACTTGGGAACTGGTTCCTATTTATAACAGTTGCAGTATCTTGGGGTCATGTGATCACTTTTTGAGGCCGTTTGACAAGCAAAGTCAATGGGGAAGCCAGTTACACTTAGCAACCTTGTTACTAATTTATCAAGTACAGTGATTCACTTAACAACTGTGGCAAGAAAGACTGTAAAATGGGACAAAATTCACTTAACAACTGTCTCACTTAGCTACATAAATTTTGGGATCAACTAAGCCAAAGACTACCTGTGGTTGAAAGTACAGGGTACATCTACTTATGAACTTAATTTGTTCCGTGATCAGGTTCTTAAGTAGAAAGGTTTGTAAGATGAAGCAATTTTTCCCATAGGAATCAATGTAAAAGCAATTAATGTGTGTGATTGGAGAAACCACAGGATGGATGGAGGCCCTGTTTCTTCCCAGGAGATTCCTAGAGACCTCCACAGAGGCTTCTCCCTACCTTTTCCGGCCCTGTTTCCTCCCAGGAGATTCCTAGAAAGGCCCCATGGAGGTTTCTTCCTGCCTTTTCCGGTTACAGTTTCGGAGACTCTTGAGAAAATGCAAAAAAATCTTGAACATCCAGTTCTTATCTAGAAAAGTTCGTAAGTAGAGGCTTTCTTAGGTAGAGGTATCACTATAGTTGAAAGAACAAAGGCAGTTTAAAAAGCAGGTTTGTTTTGCAAGATTAAACTGAATATTGGTAGTTCTAGAATTAATTTTATACCCACATTCCTAAAAAAAATAACAACATATATAAATGTTCCATAATCCATTTTAATATTGACAAAAATGCTCAAGCCTTTATTTAATTATGATTAGAGAAAAAAGGTGAATCTGGGAGAACTTCAAGACAAACAAACTTCAAAGTTGGGGGGACTGTAACATTTTAGGGAAGTGGTTGTGCATGTTGCAGAGAGAGAATGGGACAACTTTTCAGTAAAGCAATGTGTCATATGAATGTACTGTTTTGTTGATGTAAAACTTAAAATGAATCCTACTACATGGCCAATATTGGGCTACCTTGATTCACAGCTGCAGAAATCTTACTGGATCTAATTATTTATGCTACTTTTAATGGGAGATAAGGAATGTCTGTATACACCCCATTAAGATGTAGTAGAGCAGAAGGGTTCAAACTTTATAAGGCTCTGCAGTGGAAATTTAAACAAAAAGACATGATAGAAGCTCATTGTTAGAATGATCAAGAGGAAAAGCTATCATAAGAGAAAATCATCTCCATCTGAATGAAGTTTACTGACCTTTTGCCCTTAGTTCCTTGTGGAACTATTTAAATTCTTATGGAACCCTGGAACACAATTTAAATCAGAGTTCTTCAAACTTAGCAACTTTAAGACTTGTGGACTTCAACTCCCAGAATTCTTCAGGGACCCCTGGTTTAAGCCATTATCAGTATAACTAACCTCTTTATCTAGATTTCTTGTGATCCCTGTGGTGCTTTCTGTTGAATTAGAAATGTTGCAATGAAATTCAAGGATTTTTGGGAGGTCCTGAAAGAACAAACCATAGTTTGAATGTCACGCAATAAGAGAGAGTAAATCAAAATAGTTTGATGGAGGCATTGTCTTTACCAGTTATCTCCAAAGAAGTCATGTGGAATACAATGATGCAAAGGTGAATCTCTGGAGGGGGGAGAAAAAGGAGAGAAAGAAGATGTTTCCTTTGCATTGATTTTACTAAAAGGCAGTTCCAAATTGAAATTCATAATATTTTAACATTTGCAGACTAGATTATTAATTATCAATTAAATAATTGTGCCTTGTTATTGTGAAGATTGTTTACATGGAGTCAGCACAAACTGATTTCTCCAGCATGTGTTGTGGCATTGAATAGCTTTTGGATTTTGGATTTGGATTTTGAATCTGGTAAGTCTTTAGATGAGAGAATGTGTGGTTTATTAGCAATTTTTAAGGAAAGGGATGCCTTTCCAGGTTAATATTATGTTGCTGAACCAGGAATCAATTTGTATTATAGCCAATAATTGTTCATAATAGTTCTTCCACCTGGAATTATCCTACAATCTATTATTTCATTGGAAATTATTTAAGATCTCTTTGTAAATATCAGATATAATTTCTATTTTAATTCATTGAAGTACACCTATCCATTTTGATTTGTTGAGGTACAGAACCTTTCTATAAAAAGAGAAGCTGAGACCCTAGAACAGAATGCAGAGAAGAGCAATCAAGACGATTAGGGCTCTTGAGACTAAAACATATGAAGAATGGTTACAGGAACTGGGCATGGTTAGTCTGGTGAAGAGGAGGACTGGGGAGACATTATTGCAGTGTTCAAATATATGAGGGGCTGCTGCAGAGGAAGGGGTCAAGCTATTTTCCAAGGCGCCTGAAGGCCAGACAAGGAATAATGGATGGAAACTGATCACCGAGAAATTCAACCTAGAAATAAGGAGAAATTTTATGATAGTGAGAACAATCAACCAATGGAACAGCTTGTCTTTGGAAGTTAGTTAGTTAGTTAGTTAGTTAGTTAGTTAGTTGGTTGGTTGGTTGGTTGGTTGGTTGGTTGGTTGGTTGGTTGGTTGGTTGGTTGGTTAGCTGGTTAGTTAGCTGGTTAGTTAGCTGGTTAGTTAGCTGGTTAGTTAGTTTATTTGACTTCTGTGCTGTCCTACTTGAAGCGACTCATGGTGGTGTACAGCATAGTAAATACAAACAATATATGTGTAAAAATCTAATTATTTTAAAATAAATATACAAAATTAGCAAAATACTAAAAAAAAACCATGCACAGTCATCTGCAGTCATTCATCCAATTCAATCATTCACAACATTGGATGGAGACAATCTTGTCACTGAAGTTGTGGGAGCTTCATAACTGGAGGGTTTCAAGAAGAAATTGGACTGCCATTTGTTAGAAAGGGTGTAGAGTCTTCTGCTTGGGCAGGGAGGTTGGACTAGATGACCTACAAGGTCCCTTGCAACTCTGTTAATCTAATCTAATCAGCATGTATGGAAAGTGATTTGAAGGAGTCGTCTGTATACCCCAAAATGAACCTCACATATGTTCTCCAGGGAGCTAACTAATCAGTAGAAAAGGAAGGAATAGCAAATTAGAAAACAGAGGGGCTTGCTAGCGTCTTCTAAAAATGTACTGCTAAAACACTGTTAATTTGTGTTGAAAGGATGGCATTGTTTTTGATGGAAGCATTGTGAGCCTCAAAATAGCACTTCGTCTGCATGTGGAATGGATTTCTTCATTAGACAGTCAATTAGCTGGCAGTTCCAAAACTTCAAAGGACTCAGAAGTTCTCCACCACCCCCCGCCCCCCAATGCAGGATCAGCCCCCATTCCCACATGCTGGCTGGTCAGAGAAATGGCAACTTCTCTTGATTGGTGCAATACAGTATTTGATACTACTAATTACACTTAATTAGTCCTTCCACCATTTAATTAAACTGGCTTCTAATGATTGTGCTTCCTTGGCAGGCTCTTTGGGACCACTGGGAATTGTGCTGCCTGCAGTAAGCTGATCCCTGCCTTTGAGATGGTGATGAGGGCCCGAGATAACGTTTACCATTTGGACTGCTTTGCCTGCCAGCTTTGCAACCAGAGGTGAGAACATGGAGGGGGGGGGTGTTAACATGGATTGGGTTGTGTTGGGTATTTTTTAAATGCAAGTTATTTTAGCTCCTGTGAAACAGTAAAGTCTGTTTCACCGTTTGATCTCCATCACCTTCTCCCAGGCTCTCAGATTGCTACTGCTGGGCAAAAATGATTTTACCTGCTAATTGAATGCTGGAGCCTTTTCCTCAGCAGTTCTCTGACTCGTGTGTGGAATTGCTGGTATAGGCTGGATTGTTGAAGGGACTCCCTCCCCCACCACCAGCACCCAAATTGGGGCTGCTGTGAAATAGGCCAGCAGGTGGTTTTAAGTAGAGCTGAGGCAACTGAATAAGCAGCTTCAAAAGCCAAGCTTCTGGAACGATCATGGATGAGCATAAATACTTTTAAAATCAAAGTTCCTTAAGCCTCACAACTGGGCAGGCAAAGACGTGAGACCAAAGGAAAAGCCCTTTTCTAAATAAGGTCTCACACAGCCTCCGAAAGGAATCTTCACCCATTAACCTGTGGCTGCCCCCAGTAATGTCTGCTTACCGTTTAAGCAGAACATATAAGATGCATCTAAAAGGTAGATATCATAGACAAAATTAAGTAAATCGTCTGATAAGGTTCTATTACCATAATATCGGTGCTGGTGCCTCACAGATTTCTATATATCTGCTTGGTTTCTCTGTTTTTCGCAGATACTAATAGTAGAAACTTTTCAAAAAAAAAATAAAGGGAACACTCAAAAAACACATTCTCAATTTGAATGAATGAAATATTCTCATTGAATACTTTGTTCTATGCAAAGTTGAATGTGCACAAGAGCATGTGAGTCTTTGGAGAGGGGCAGCATATAAATCTAAATAATAATAATAATAATAATAATAATAATAATAATAATAATAATATTGTTATCGTGTAACAATATAATTCAACTAACTACCTTATTCTATACTAACTTAATCACAGGTTTTCTCTTTTCCAATGCGTACAAACTTTTTATTATTTTAATTACTGATATATTACTGACACACCCATTAACATATTATTACACCATGTCGTATTTCTTGATAACGTCTGTCACCTAGGCAGATCCTCCCTTTCTCCCTTCTCTATTATTCTACAAATACTTTATAAAATCGTAAACCCATCTTCCTATCTACCTTTCTATAAATATCTTTCTTACTACCCCTATCACTACTTATTAATACCTTTTAAATAATAAGATAAGATAGAAAAATGAAGTATTTATAGTAATAAGATATAAATGTGTACATTGAATTTTTGTAACAAAGTAAGATACAGTATATATGTCAAAATACAATATCATGTAATAATTATTCCTATCCCTTTTTAAATTTATGTACCCCATTTTTCCTTCCCCCATTTACCTTTTGTTAACCAATAAACTTTATTTAAAATAATAATATTAATAATATTAATAATAATAATAATAATAATAATAATAATAATAATAATAATAATAATAATATGAAATTGATTGTCAATCAGTGTTGCTTCCTAAGTGGACATTTTGATTTCACAGAAGTTTGATTTACTTGGAGTTATATTGTGTTGTTTAAGTGTTCCCTTTATATTTTTTGAGCAGTGTATACTCCAAGTAAATATTAAGTATCGGAATCATAGAAACTCATGTGTCAAACAGCAGTATATTCACATCCAGTTGCCAGAACCCAACCCATATAAAAATCCTTTGCTCAGCCTTCAGACACAAGAATTCAGAAGTATTGCTGTTAATATTTACAGTACTGTACAGTAGAACCTCGACATACGAGCTGCTCTATATACGAGCATTTCGAGATGCGAGCTAGGAGGGGAGAGATATTTTTGTTCTACTTATGAGCCCAAATTCGGGATACGAGCGCTCACCGCCTGTCCCTGTCAGCGGCCCAGCCACCTTCACCCGCCCGGACAACCGCCAGAGGGGCTCCTCTGGAGGGGCGCACGGGGAAGGGCTTGAGCCGCCACCTTCTCCTTTCCCCGTGGGAGCGCCGCACCTCTTGTCTGCCCGGCCTGAGAGGCACAAAACCGGTGCTCATGCCAGGCGGCCCGCCTGGAACGCCAGCAATGCCGCCGGGCCGATTGCCGAGCGGGGGCGGGGTGCGGGAGGAGGTGAAGGCGCCACCGCACCGGCCCCCCTCAGGCCGCTCCGCCCGGGATGGGGCTCCTCTGGAGCCCCCGTGCGTCCCTCCGGAGGAGCCCCATCCCGGGCGGAGCGGTCTGAGGGGGCCGGTGCGGCGGCGCCTTCGCCTCCTTCCGCGCCCCGCCCCTGCTCGCCAATCGGCCCGGCGGCATTGCTGGCGTTCCAGGCGGGCTCTCCGGTATGAGCACCAGTTTTGTGCCTCTCAGGCTGGGCAGACAAGAGGTGTGGCGCTCCCACGGGGAAAGGAGAAGGTGGCGGCTCAAGCCCTTCCCCGTGTGCCCCTCCGGAGGAGCCCCTCTGGTGGTTGTCCGGGCAGGTGAAGGTGGCTGGGCCGCTGACAGGGACAGGCGGTGAGCGCTCGGAGGGGGCACAGCCCAGAGCGAGACTTGGCCTCCGCTGCGGCTGCTGCCCGTCTGCTTCTCTCTACCTCCTTCCCTGCTGTGCTTGGCGAACGGAGAGGCGGTCGCCTCGCCTGCCGCCCCGCTCTGCTTCCCTCCCTCCCTCCGCAGCCTTTGTGTTTTTGGCTTGGGGGGGGAGCAGGATGACCTTCCTGACTGCATGTCATCCTGCATGCAGGATGACATGCATGGCAAAGGGGCGGGGAGGATCGGAAGGCTCAAGCCTCCTTCGGTGGTGGCGGCCGGTTTCTTATTTTTGGGCTTGGGAAACAATGTTTCGTCATACGAGCTTTTCAACTTACGAGCCTCCTTCCCGCACCAATTAAATTCGTAAGTCGAGGTACTACTGTATATTGAAAATGTACAAGCCCATACTTAAACAGGTAATTCTGTATATAATTAAGGCTTCTCACAAAACTATCTCACAAGCAGAAATCACATACAGTACTAGGCTCCATTAATACTCTGCTCTTCAGCAAGAGACTTAAGGACTTCTGTAAGGCCAGCAAAGCCAAACAGCTATCAACAAAGTGGTTGTTCCACAGATAGGTGCTATGATAGAAGAGGCATATCTCTGGATCCTACTAAGCGGCATTGTTGTGAAGAGACCCACAGCATGCCCACTGTGTCAGATTTAATGGAATGGACAAACACTATTGAAGACAGGTGGTCCCTGTGTTATGCAGTCCTTTAAAAGTGACAACAAACACCTTGAATTGCAGCCCAAACCCTACTACCCCCTACTACAAGTCCATATAGAATCTCAGTGTAGAGTGTAAGGATGAGCTATTCCCTTTCAAAAGAAGTATTCACCATCATCTGGATCCAGATACCGGTACTTCCCAGGAGTTCCTAACTTCCTAACTAACCAGGGGGGACATTTGAGATACAGGTAGCAATAATCAAAGTCCTAGGGACCTATTCACTTCCTCAGAACTGATAGACTTACAATTTCCCCAGAAAACAGCACGATCATGCCCCAGTTACAACCCAAGCAAATGTGTGTCGACAAAATCCTCAAATATTACTTACAATGACAATTCTGCAGAGGTTCCCCTGCCCTCCCTTGTCCAGAAAAGATCAAGTCACCCAAAACATGGTTCCCCAGTCAACTTTCTGTGAAGTTAATAAAAAGAGAAAAATAAGTATATTTCACCATGCTTATCAACACAAGGCAATCCCTAATAAAGGATCTTAAACCTGACTACACATTGAGATTGAAATTATGTTTCATCTTTTTTTTCTCAAAGCCTGGGTAGAATTTCCTGGCACTCACAATCTAAAGCGGAGAAAAATATTATTTCTGTAGATCAGAGTTGTGAACTTTCTTCCTGGCAAGCATGATTGTTGGCCTTTGAAGGTCATGCCGGGGGCCACAGTCCAAAAGAATGTTTGGAAACAGGACCAAACCTAATTTGTATAAATGCATAGAGGATTGAGGGCCAGATTAAGAATGCAATCTTGTATTCAATCATAATATCCCATTCAGTTTCTCTGAAGAGAATTGCAAAATTGTACTGTCAGAATGGCAGCCCTCTACTGGAAGGTTTAACACAATGCAGGAAAGAAAAAAGAAGTCCCTTCTATGTTTTTTTCATGTTTATGTATATATAAAATAAAATAAAAATGACTTTTGTGTCTTTGATTGGCAAATAGAGTTGAAAATAATACTATACAATTTATGTATGGTATGTCTGTGTGTATGTCTGGTTTAATAATGGGTTGGGTTTTTTTTAATTTTTTTAATTTATTAGATTTGTTGTGGATTGTTTTATTATATGTTGTGAGCCGCCCCGAGTCTACGGAGAGGGGCGGCATACAAATCTAATAAATAAATAAATACAGTACATACATACATACATACACACACACACACACACACACACACACACACACACACACACATACATAAATGGCATTCTTAATTTCCAAACATTTCATTAAAAAGAATGTAGTTGAGTTTCCAAGCAATTGAAAGAAGAAATACAAGAAGTATCAACTCTTATTGATATCAATGCTTATTGTAAAACCATTCCCTATGGCGTTCCTTATAGTAAAGTTCAAAACTCCAGATAACAACTAGATGATAGCAAAGGGAGATTGATCTTTGTCCTCATCCAGGGATCATTTGGATTTTGATACTTCAGAGAATATATCCCTATCCCTAATTTTTAAGCCGCCCCGAGTCTACGGAGAGGGGCGGCATACAAATCCAATAACTAAATAAATAAATAAGCCAATTTGGAGGACATTTCTTTTCTTTTTTTAAATCAGACATTTCTTTCTTGGGTAGAGGAAGTTATAGTTGAGGGATCTGAATATGTAGACACAGAAATGGAAAGTTAGAATAGAATAGAATTTTTATTGGCCAAGTGTGATTGGACACACAAGGAATTTGTCTTGGTGCATATGCTCTCAACGTACATAAAATAAAATATACATTTGTCAAGAATCATGTGATACAACACTTAATGATTGTCATAGGGATCAAATAAGCAATGAAGAAGCAATATTAATAAAAATCTTAGGATATACGCAACAAGTTACAGTCATACAGTCAACATGGGAGGAGATGGGTGATAGGAATGATGAGAAAAACTAGTAGAATAGAAGTGCAGATTTAGTAGAAAGTCTGACAGTTTTGAGGGAATTATTTGTTTAGTAGAGTGATGGCGTTCGGGAAAAAACTGTTCTTGTGTCTAGTTGTCTTGGTGTGCAGTGCTCTGTAGCGACGTTTTGAGGGTAGGAGTTGAAACAGTTTGTGTCCAGGATGTGAGGGGTCAGTAAATATTTTACCCGCCCTCTTTTTGACTCGTGCAGTATACAGGTCCTCAATGGAAGGCAGATTGGCAGCAATTGTTTTTTCTGCAATTCTGATTATCCTCTGAAGTTGGGAAGTATTTATAGTTAATATTTATATTTATAGTTGGGAACTATTTATGCAATAAGGAAAGTTGTTGGCTAAAGCAGGCATTTCAAAGAAAGGAGTTACACATTTCAGATTGAATACAGGACAATTCTCTCTTAGAAGGTGTATTTTACTGAAAGGACTTCACAGCACAACTCCCAGAAACTTTGGGATTGTCTGTCAACACTTAACACTTGGACAACAGATTATAGGAGATCAAGTAGTCACCTGGGCATGAACTTTCCACCTATGGGGAGTAACTATACATTGTGTTAATAAAATTTGAAGCTGTACATTGCATATGCAGATTTCCTAGAACTCTTCATTGCCTTACACCGTATTTTCCCTTTTTCATTGATGCATTTCCAATTTTTCAGCAAGTCCTCAAGGATCATTTAAAAGCAAAAAAAAACAAACATGCGAGAGCAGTTTTTAAACTGAGTTCTGTGGAAAAGCCAGCAAGATTGACCTGATTAAGATTTTGGCATTTTCATGGCTATTTGCTCTTAAGGAGAAATTGGGGCATGTGGCGTACTATTGACCATTCAGCCAAAAAGTATTGGAATGGAAAACAAAATCATAAACTGGCTAAATTCCCATCCAGATTAGAACAGATTGATAAAATGTAGAAATAGGCCATCTTTTTGGAATAAAACAGAAGGGAGATTACCTCAGAGTTAAAACAGAAGGGAGATTACCTCAGAGTTAATCTGAAAGGATGACAACAATCATTTCTCATCTGGAACCCTCAACTTGCGAGCCTTCTGGATTGTTCCACCCACTCTCACCTATAACCTAAGATTAACTGTTGGGTCCCCTGTGCCTTAAATGTCAGAGCCTGCCCTAGTAAATCATTCATATAAAGGATGCCTTCCATAGGAGGCCAGACCCAGAACCAGCAGAATTCTAGCTTGTGTAGAAGCCAACAAGACCTCACTGTAGATATTAATGAATGCCTGTAGTAGAATAGATCAGAAGTGATATTTACCAGCTATCCGAACTACTCAAAATTTCTGCTACCGGTTCTCCGAACTACCAAAATTTCTGCTAGCAGTTCTCCAGAGCTGGTCAAAACCTGCTGAAACCCACCTCTGGAGTAAATGTTACAATTTGGGGTGCTTTTCAGCCTGGAATTGAGATAAATAAGGGATGACAAATAGTTAATGACCATTTAATCTTTACCATTCAAAGTTATGGACTGAAGAAAGAGACTTGTGGCCAATCCTTCAAGTTGCAGCCACTGTATTGGCCCTGTAGTCATATGGTCATAATTCAGGTGCTTTGTAACTAGCTCACAGTTGATGGTTGGTTGCAGAAGCCGACGGTCACATTATCACCACTTGGAACCTTCCCTGCCAGTGTCAAAGTCTATTGGGAAGCCGATCACAAATGGCGATCACATGTCGTGCCTAATGAACCTGGGGGATTTGCCTAATGACCACAACTGGAACTTCCAATGCCGCTATCATTAAGTTGGCATGGTCACGTGACCTTTGCAAATGTGTTGCTTAGCAACAGAGTTCCCAGTCCCAGTTATCATCATTAATGGAGGACAAACTGTACCTCCAACACGCAGCCAGCTTCTCAATTACTACTTCAGTGAAGTCCAACAGGAGTATGTCATCCTTTTGGGATTCCCGAAGTGTTTTGGAACACCGTTGCTTGCTTGCAGCAGGAGAAGTAGAATTTAATAAATTTTAAAAAGTTGTGAGAGGACTAAATAATTCAACATCTTGACTACTTTGCACATTAGACAACCGAACGGTCTCTTTGTAATCACTGGAAATAGGTCCAGATTGCTGGCCCTATGCCTCCCTGTCACATATTGGCTAAGACAACTCATCCCTGCACATAACTTGTATTTGTATTTGTATTTGTATTTATTAGATTTGTATGCCGCCCCTCTCCGAAGACTCGGGGCGGCTAACAACAATAAAAATGACAATGTGAACAAATCTAATATTAAAAATAATCTAAAAAACCCCAATTTAAAGAACCAATCATACATACAAGCATACCATGTATAAATTCTATAAGCCTAGGGGGAAGGGAAAATTTCAATTCCCCCATGCCTGACGACAGAGGTGGGTTTTAAGGAGCTTGCAAAAGGCAAGGAGGGTGGGGGCAACTCTGATATCTGGGGGGAGCTGGTTCCAGAGGATCGGGGCCGCCACAGAGAAGGCTCTTCTCCTGGGTCCCGCCAAACGACATTGTTTAGTTGACGGGACCCGGAGAAGGCCAACTTATACTCATCCCTGCACACAACTGGGATATTTCGTATTACATGAAAAATAAGTTGTTGATCTGTAAACACGGACAATCCTAATATCTGTGAGACTGGCGTCAACAAAAATTCTTTTCTTGTTGTTTGGGTAGCTCTATTATGTAAGCATTCCAGGAAAGATGTTTACTGCTAAATCCCCAGACAGTAGTGTATGGTCACAAGGCGCATTAGAATTACATATCTGCCATTAAGAAGCCCTGGACCTTCTATTTCTGTCTCTTCTGGCCCCCTCTTGTGGAGTGATTTAGCTTTTTAATGTTATCAGAGTCATTTCTTCTGACAAAACATACATCAGAAGATACAGCGTGAGTGAGAATATGCTGTCATTTTGGGTGGCTTTATTGAAGGTTTGTAACAAGCACAAAGCTGGCATTATTTGTTTAGAGTATGCTGCCTTTCTGTTTGAAAAGAGGCAGGTACAATCAATCAAGTTGTCCAATTTGATAGGCTATTCTGTTAAGGCTATAGTGACATCTAGTGGGTTCAAACAGAGGGTGTTGGGTTAATGTTTTTTTTTGGGGGGGGGGGGGTTGTGTGGGTGGGACAAGAGTGGGTACAATAAGTACCTTTCTTGGAAAATACTAGAAATTGCTTAAGGTCTTATTAGTACATTTAATTTTAAATATATTGGTAATGCCTTTGTCTTGTGGAAAAAAGGAATCAGTGATAGTTGTTGCGTGTAAAGGAGAAAATATTTTTCTTCTCAACTTGTCCTTGCACTTTATTTATCTCTTTATTTATTTATTTATTTATTTATTTAATTATCTATCTATCTATCTATCTATCTATCTATCTATTTATTTATTTATTTATTGGATATGTATGCCGCCCCTCTCCGTAGACTCAGGGCGGCTAACAACAGTAATAAAAAACGTCATATAAATCCAATATTAAAACAACTAAAAAACCCTTATTGTAAAACCAAACATCCCTACAAACAAACATAACATGTATAAATTGTAAAGGCCTAGGGGGAAAGAATATCTCAATTCCCCCATGCCTGATGGCAGAGGTGGGTTTTAAGGAGCTTACGAAAGGCAAGGAGGGTGGGGGCAATTCTAATCTCCGGGAGGAGTTGGTTCCAGAGGGCCCGGGCTGCCACAGAGAAGGCTTTTCCCCTGGGCCCCACCAAACGACATTGTTTTGTTGACGGGACCCGGAGAAGGCCCACTCTGTGGGACCTAACTGGTCGCTGGGATTCATGCAGCAGAAGGCGGTCTCGTAGATACCCTGGTCCGGTGCAATGAAGGGCTTTATAGGTGATGACCAACACTTTGAATTGTGCCTGGAAACTGATCAGCAACCAATGCAGACTGCGGAGTGTTGGTGTTACATGGGCATTTTGGGGAAAGCCCATGATAGCTCTCGCAGCTGCACTTTGCCTATGAGATCTCAAATTTCTAAGAAATGGCAATAAAGACAAAATTGTCTCTGGGTGTGTTGAGTAGAGAAGATACCAAGCGAAACAAAATAAAAGCCAGGGTTTTGTTTTTGGTTTTTTACCATTTTTCACATTACAATGCAATTTTGTTTCACCTGCACATCGTGTAGGTTTGAACAGCCGTCTCCCAAATTCAAGTACGCAACAAATCTTTCAGTCATTCGATATACTAAGTGAACAATAGCTAGATGTACCTGCAGAATTTGATTTCCAGAAATGGAAAAACAATGAACTGACATTATCAGTATATACATGTTATATAGCATTACCTTAAAAAATGTGTTTACCACCACATTATAAATACGTTTCTTGTAGCTGGCAGGAGGAAAGGTGAAAAAACCCCAACTCAATTACTCTTTACCCTGAGCTAAAGTTAATTTACAAACTTTTAAGACAATAGTCTTTAGACTTTAACATTTCACCATTCACCCACCTCTGTCCAAAGGTGCTTTTTTAATGGTTTGTTTCCTCTAATATGTCACGCAGATGTGCAGTCAGAAATTAAACCCACTTCAGATACTTGCCTGAGCTGTTAGCACACTGCTTTTTAAAAAACACATGCGCACGCACAAATTCAAAACTACTTCAGCACTCTGTTTCCATTAATTATCTGCTGCAGTTCGCTGTTAGTGTTACTGTCAGCGTTAACTGTTACTTCTAAAATATTTCCTGGCAATAATTCTTTTGCAATTTGTTAAAGGAGAACTGGATTTGGGCTCTGCTCACTCGCTCGCTCACTCGCTCTGCCCCCTCCCCTTTCTTTCTTTTAAATGCTCAACCTCATTTCAAGATTTATAGGAAGCATTTAAAAGAATCTTAAAGGCAATTTACCTGCTGGGGTTTTTTTTTTAATACACATGAAATGTTACTCATTGAAACCTATGGGCTTAGATTGTAAGTGCCCATGAACATAACTTCAGCAAGGGTTATGCTGTTGTTAAGGGGAAAATGTATGATTTTTGCCAGCTTTGTCCCTGAGCATCTGTCCCGGGCAGCTAAACCCAGTGGGTAGCTTTCTTCTTCCTTCTCTGCAAGTGGGCGACATGTAAAATATATGTTTAATTACAGCACTCTGCGTGTTGTAATTTAATCCTGTTTTAGAAGTTGTTAAAGGTACCTGGTTTTGGATTATTTGCTTCTTAAGTACCATGTAAGTAAAGCAAGGAAACTTCTTGCTATGAGATACAGGAGACAGCCATTCCAGGGATAGTGGAGGATAATAATGGGGATAATGATGGTGGCAATTATGTGTATGGATGTTTTATCTTCACAGTGGCTATCAGGTCAGATTTATTGTTCATCTAGCCCAGCACTGTGAGTTGGTAGCTCTTTTGGAACTCAAGTGGAAACCTTTCCTTCCCCCTGATGTTCAGTTCTTTAACCGGACCTTTTGTTTATAAAATGCTGTATAAGCTCTACCTCTCAGCTATATTCCTCCCTCCACAGCTGATGTAGGTCAGACTTGCTGAATGCCAGTAGTTGAGTTGTCTCCACAAACCAAGCTCAGACTGAGTAATGGTCTATTCTGTGAAATGAAGTTCTATTTTTTTACTCCTCTCCTGTGCTCCCATCCAGTCTCTCCTCTCATATTCATGCTGCAGAGCTGACTAACTTTCCTTCTATTCAGCAACTTCTCCCAGCCTAAGGTAATGAACTGTGATTGCCCAGATTCCCTGCTACGAGCATGGCCATGCTTGCTAAAGATGATGATAAGCCATAGTGTAATATCATTAGAGGAATGAGTGGATGGAGGAGAAAGAGGTGGATCTAGTCATCTGGGGTATGGTTTAATCTGTGTTGCTGTTCACCTCGCATACGCATAAAGATTTCACGCTTTAACAATGTGCAGAGTAGCATCATGAGCTTTAATAAAAGAAAGCCTATTACATATTTTCAAATATATATTAAGTATATTTTTGGAACTTCCAATTAAGGAGGAGAATTCAAAGAGCCATTCTATAATAATTGGTTTTAAGACGGTCATTCATTCATTCACATTGTTTAATTTTGACAATGTTGTGAGCCGCCCCGAGTTTTCGGAGAGGGGCGGCATACAAATCCAAATAATAAATAAATAAATAATAAATAAATAAAATTCCTATAAGCACATCACAAGTTTTTATTTTTCGATTACAATAAGAATATGGTTACTTTTACAGCGTTGAAAGTAATTGAGGTTATTGGGCCCTTCTTTGATAATAGAGTTCAAATGTGAATTTAGTGTTCTATTATTCCTGTTTTAAAATGACTAGATAATATTTTAAACATTATTGAATTTAAGATTATTACTCTTAATCAGCCCATGGAGTGCCATCTATAATTATAAACAGTGGTGGGCTCCTACAGGAATGGTCAGGAATGCAGTTCCGGTAGCAAAATTTGGAGCTCCACCCGAGAGCACCCAATTTGCACTGAAAGATGTTGAAACAAAATGCATAAGCCACGCCCAGAGTGTGATAGCAAAAAAATTTGTAGCCCATCACTGATTATAAAACACTTCTTAGTGTAACCTGTTCTGTCTGGGTCACTCCAGAAGCCAATACCAACCCAAAAAGAGAATCCAGACACACTGGTAAAAAGCAAAGGCAGTTTTATAAAATTCAAGAAAAACACAGGTAACAGAAAATGTCCTTACAAACAGGAAAATGCTGTATCCTCAGATATATTCACGAAGGCCAAAAGTCCATGCAGCAATACAGAATTCTTGCTGCCAAGCCAAGGCTGTAGATAGCAGACCTATATCTCCCATGGATCTTCCAAAGCTGCTGGGCCACAAGCCAGGAACAGAGACGCCGAGAAACAAGACAGGATAACGCCACGCCAAGCTGATAACACTCCACAGGGCTTAAAGGGCTTGCCTGCCTTTTAAACCCTGCTGATGAGTACCACACCCAAACCCAGCTGTTTCTACTTCAATGGTGAAAATATCTCTTTAACTGCTCCTTTCGTTGCTCTGAACGTCGCTGTCTCATGTCAATGACAGCTTGTGCGTCATCACCTAATGACTCCAAGCTACTGGCTGGGGAGAGGCCCCCCCCCCCGGGGCTCTCAAGCTGTTCGCCTTCATCCCATTCCTGATTTTCCTCTCCCCCGTCTGACTGTTCAGCCCCCTCCTCTGCGCTGTCATCCTCCTCTGGGCATGGAGCCAACAGAGACACAGCTGGTCCCTGAGCAGCCTCAGGCGGAATCACAACAGTAACCCAACTTTTCTGGGGTAGGGAATAAATGACCTTGAGTTTACTTTTATTCAAGTAGGAAATTGCTTGGTTTTTCATGACTTAATCAAAATAACTATAGCAAAAGTAACAGTACTTAGATTTATATACCACTTCACAGTGCTTTACAGAGTCAGCATATTATCCCCAATAATCTAGGTCAGTGGTGTCAAACTTGCGGCCATGATGCTAGCCATGCCCATCCCCGCTTTAGCAAATGGGGGGAAAGTCATGATAAGTCACATGACAACAACATTACTCTGCAAGTTTGACACCTCTAATCTAGGTCCTCATTTTACCAACTGGGTAGGATGGAAGGCTGAATCAACCTTGAGCCAGTAAGAATTAAATTGCTGGAAGTCAGAAGAATTAGCCTGCAGTACCAGATTCTAACCACTGCACCACCACAGTTCTTTGTCCTGAGAAATCTAGTATATCAATGTTTTACAATCTTTATATTTTTCAGGAAACTTATCCGGGCTTGAATAGATTATTTACACTTGGTATAAAATCTAGATTTGCTTTCAATAATGTGCAAATTGGCCTTAATGTGAAAACTGGACCTTGCAACTATCTAAAATGTCATTCCTAATACATAAATGCATTACAAAGCTTAACAATCTGGTGCTCTAAAGCCTCTAGCCAGCTGATGTGGCTAGAGGCAGATGTCATGCACACAGCCTTTGTGTCAGTAGCAAAACTTTGATCTTCATTTTGCATTGCTACACCTTCAGAGGGTCTTGCCTTCTTGGTTTAAAGCAAAAATAAGTAATGAGTCAGCATATGTCTATTTTTCAATCAACAAAGGAAACATTTCTCTACCAGCAGAATGCTTGGAAAAGCCTTGCAAGTCAAATTTCAAGGTACAGAATCAAACCGGAGTTACATCATTATTGTAGAGATCTCTCCAATGTAAATTCAGTTATCAAGAAACTAGCTAGACTAGAGCAGTGTTTCCCAACCTTGGCAACTTTATTTATTTATTAAATTTGTATGCCGCCCCTCTCCGTAGACTCAGGGCGGCTCACAACAGTAATAGAAAACAATATATAATACAAATCTAATAATTAAAACTAAAACCCCATAATTTAAAAAATATGCACACAACATACCATACATAAACAGTATAGGTCTGAGGAAGTTATCTCAGTTCCCCCATGCCTGACGGCAGAGGTGGGTTTTAAGGAGTTTATGAAAGGCAAGGAGGGTGGGGGCAGTTCTAATCTCAGGGGGGAGCTGGTTCCAGAGGGTTGGGGCCACCACAGAGAAGGCTCTTCCCCTGGGACCCACCAAACGACATTGTTTAGTCGACGGGACCCAGAGAAGGCCAACTCTGTGGGACCTAATTGGTCGCTGGGATTTGCTGGCTGGGGAATTCTGGAAGTTGAAGTCCAAATATCTTCAAGTTGCCAAGATTGGGAAACACTGGACTAGAGTATGTGGCAGAATGACAATATCTTGACAATTCTTCATGTTATAAGTTAGTGGGGCAGGATTTCCTTGCTTATTCTGTGCTATTCGTCTCTCTCCTTTTTTTGCAATATTTTTAATTGTCTTGTATGTTCTTCACAGTCTTCGGAGAGGGGCGGCATACAAATCTAATAAACTATAACTATAGGTTACGTAATAGGCATATTCTGCCAATTTGGTGTAAAGGACAGTAGTGTATCAGAACAGTAACATAAGATGCTCTTAATCTTTCCGATTGTTTCTGAGAGCAATGTTGATCAGCTGGAACCTGTGGAGTTTTGGGAACCCATCCACTTTTATTGCTTAGGAGCTATTAGTTGACAGACAAAGAACACACTGTTATTTCCCCACTGCTCTTAGCAATGGAGAAGGAGCAGCTTGATAGATTGCCTCAGCTTTAGGAATTCTTTTGTCAGTTTTCACATCAAGTGCAGTTGTACATTTTGTATTGGGCCTATGCCTAGAGACAACATAGTAAAGTCTTGTCAGGTCCAATCCTTTGTTTGCTTACACCTAATGGATGGAATCCTGCCGAACTAAAGCTATATAGTCTTTTAATCTGCTAAATTTTACCCTTAGACTGTCCACAGTTGACCTCTCCAGATTCCTAAGAGGTCAGTAAGGGGTGTGCATAAGTGCACTAGAGTGCCTTCCGACCCCTGTCCTATTGTCTTTCCTATATCCTATATATCTTCTCTTCTATCCCTATATCTTTCTTCTATTCTCTCATTGATTAGTTTATCCTATACCCTCTCTTCTATTCTTTCTCTAATTCTATTTCCTTGAAGGTGTCCTCTATTACAGAGGTCCCCAACCGCCGGTCCGCGGACCGGGACCGGGCCATTGGGGTTTTCCAGCCGGTCCGCGGCGGCGCTGCCCTCCCGGCAGAGGACATTATGCAGGACAGGGTGGGGCGTTGGGCAGGGCGGGGAGAATCAGGAGGCTCCTTTGGCGGCTGGGGGCTGCCTGGCTTTGTGATTTTGGCTGGGGGGGGAGTTAGGAAGGTCCTACTTCTCCCCCCCCCAGCCAAAAACTCAAAGCCTATCTGCTGGATACGGGCTGCTGCAAGAGGCTTCTGCGCCGCTCTGTCCCACTCATCGCCCGTATCCAGCAGATAGGCTTTGAGTTTTTGGCTGGGGGGGGAGAAGTAGGACCTTCCTAAGTCGTCCCGCTCATTCCCCGTGTCTAGCAGAAGCTGCTGCCCGAGTGCTCTTGGCCGGCGGGATTCAAAGTGCTGGGGTGGGGGGTGTCCTGACAGCCCCCCCACCCCAGTGCTTCGCCTCCCGCTGGGACACCCCCCCACCCCAGCACTTTGAATCCCGCCGGCCAAGAGCACTCGGGCAGCAGCTTCTGCCAGACATGGACAATGAGCGGGACGAGCGGCGCCGAAGCCGGTGGCTGTGGCAGCTGCTGCAAGAGGCTTCCGCGCCGCTCGTCCCACCCATTGCCCGTATCCAGCAGAAGCTGCTGCCCGAGTGCTCTTGGCCGGTGGGATTCAAAGTGCTGGGGTGGGGGGTGTCCCAGCGGGAGGCGAAGCACTGGGGTGGGGGGGGCTGTCGGGACACCCCCCACCCCAGCACTTTGAATCCCGCTGGCCAAGAGCACTCAGGCAGCAGCTTCTGCTGGATACGGGCGATGGGTGGGACGAGCGGCGCGGAAGCCTGTGGCTGTAGCAGCTGCTGCAAGAGGCTTCCGCGCCGCTCTGTCCCACTCATCGCCCGTATCCAGCAGATAGGCTTTGAATTTTTGGCTGGGGGGTGGAGAAGTAGGACCTTCCTAACTCCCCCCCCAGCCAAAATCACAAAGCCAGGCAGCCCCCAGCCGCCAAAGGAGCCTCCTGATTCTCCCCGCCCTGTGGAGAAGTGTGGAGGGCTGCATCACTAAGCTCCACCCCTCCATAACCCCACCCCCATATGACCAAAGCCCCCCCCCCCCCCCACCGGGCCGTGGAAAATTGGTCTAGCTTAAAGCCGGTCCCTGGTGCAAAAAAGGTTGGGGACCTCTGCTCTATTACCTTCATTGTGTATTATTGTGTATTGGACAAATAAAATAATAAAATAAAATAAAATAAAATAAAATAAAATAAAATAAAATAAAATAAAATAAAATAAAATAAAATAAAATAAAATAAAATAAAATAAAATAAAATAAAATAAAATAAAATAAAATAAAATAAAATAAAATAAAATAAAATAAAATAAAATAATAAAATAAAATAAAATAAAATAAAATAAAATAAAATAAAATAAAATAAAAATATCCTGAGAGATTCTAGGATGAGACCAGCCTTAAACACAGAGTTTGGGACTGTGATGTCTCTTAATCTGGGT
Source organism: Erythrolamprus reginae (assembly GCF_031021105.1). Classification (NCBI taxonomy): domain Eukaryota; kingdom Metazoa; phylum Chordata; class Lepidosauria; order Squamata; family Dipsadidae; genus Erythrolamprus; species Erythrolamprus reginae. The sequence goes on from NC_091950.1 coordinate 123,458,541, forward strand.
CCCTTTGTGGGAATACCCTGTTTTGCAAAAGCTCTCCTAGTTGCACATTCCATCACATTTTGATACTTTCAACAAGTAACTTGGATGAAATCCAGCAGGTTCTCACAGTATCTGGAGAACCGGTAGCGGGAATTTTGAGTAGTTTGGAGAATCAGCAAATACCACCAAAATGAGAGTGGGGTGGGAATGGAGATTTTGCAGTATCCTTCCCCTGCCACACCCATCAAGCCACGCCCACTAAGCCACGCCCACAGATCTGGTCGTAAAAAAATATGGATTTCACCACTGATGTAACCCTTTAGCCAAATATTGATTTTCCCTGCAGAACGTGAGAGACACAGCTTGTCTAAATTAATATTTTTATGGTTCCTAAATTGGGAGAGTTTGGTGTAGTGCTTAGGGCACCAGGCTAGAAACTGGAAGTTCACAAGTTCTAGTCCTGCCTTAGGCACAAAACCAGCTGGGTAACCTTGGGACAGTCATTCTCTCTCAGCCCTAGGAAACAGGCAAGGGCAAAATATTTCCAAATAAACCTTTCCAAGAAGCAGCGGCTTCTAGCAGGTGCTAGTCCATGTTAACACCAAGAGGGGGGGGGATCTGTCCCGAGGTCACAAAATGTTAATAATACATAATTGTGTATAATAATGAAGCCATATAACAAGGAAGGTTTTCCTAACTACAATACACAAGCAAAGTTTATATAGATTAGATTAGATTTATTGGATTTATATGCCGCCCCTCTCCACAGACTCGTGGCGGCTCACAACAATGGCAAAAACAATACATAGTGATCTAATATTTACCAATCTAATTTCAGTTTTAGGTTAAAAAATTCATAAAAGCAACCCCAAAAACAAGCACACAATCAATCATATACCAAAACAACATGGGCAAGGGGGAGATGTTTCAATTCCCCCATGCCTGACGGCAGAGGTGGGTTTTAAGGAGTTTACGAAAGGCAAGGAGGGTGGGGGCAATCCTAATCTCTGGGGGGAGCTGGTTCCAAAGGGTTGGAGCCACCACAGAGAAGGCTCTTCTCCTGGGTCCCGCCAGACAACATTATTTAGTTGACGGGACCCAGAGAAGGCCCACTCTGTGGGACCTAACCGGTCACTGGGATTCGTGCGGCAGAAGGCGGTCCTGGAGATATTCTGGTCCAGTGCCATGAAGGGCTTTATAGGTCATAACCAACACTTTGAATTGTGACCGGAAACTGATCGGCAACAGATCACTATTCCAGAGTTTAAATTCTGTGTTTGTTCTTCTTGCCTTTCCAAGCCAACATTTTCTTCTCCCATTTTCTTGATGGCCTTGGAATGAACATTTCTACCCTTCCTATCTCTTTCCTTGAATCTTTACTCTCCTTCATTCTAAATAATGCATCATTGAGAAATGTAATTTTTAAACAAAACTGTTACTGTCAGTATTTTTCCCATTCCTCCATTTGGAAAACTGTATAACAGCATTAGCCTTTTTAGACATTCAGGTGAAAAGAAATTATATCTCCTACTTTCTTTATCACGAAAGTCAACTCAAAATTGTGGGGACTGTAGCTCCCAGTTAGCAGCAGAATATATAAACTGGGATTAAGAAAGAAAAGAAAATATGTTTCCTGTAGTTATTTTATAAATAGTTCATATACCTGGCAGTATAGGAACATTTAATCCTTATCAATATTTTTAGATGGAAATAACATATAATCCCTTTCAGTGTGCAAACTAGATTGGATAGGGAAATGTAATGCATTTTCCAAAGCATTTTGTTAGGTCTCAGATTCTTTGGTTCCTGTTTCCTGCTGCCAGCAAACACATTTCCTCATGGTTATATGGTTGTTCCTGATCGCTTACTGAGAAGAAATGCATTACTTATCTATCAAAGCGCAAAAATGTATGCATTCAATCCATACAGTTGGCATGCATTATGTATTCTTGCACAGTTTGAGTTATTTTGAAGGGAATTAGGATCCCCTCTAAAGAGACACACATTTTTTCTCCACAAAATATTATTTGTCCTAAATTCAAAATACAATGGACCAGGACTGCCTTGATATTGATGACTTTTTCCCCCAAATTAAATTTCAAATGTTACTGGATCTAAATGAAATTCAGATAAAATTGGTTGAATAACATAACGTTCCATTCAGTGTACATTGTGTATCAAACATTTTACATGTTTGTCAAAGGCTGACACAGTTCCAAAGAAAAGTCCATGTATCTTTCAGAATTACAAGTGAAGCTACAAAAAAGGACTTCATCACTTGACAAAAGGACATAAACCCAGTGAGTTGCAGAGTTGTGGAAGGACCAGACTATTGGCTAGGCAATAATTGTGTGGCACAATGTAAACTGAATTAAAGATCACATTATTCAACTAATTTTATCTGAATTCCATTTAGATACAATAACATTTGAAAAACAATTCAAAAGAAAAGGTCAGCAATGTCAATTGAGTCCTGACCCATTGTCGTTTTGGGTTTAGGACAAATAACTTAGTTTGAATGAAATATATGGCTTGAGAGTTCATGTCCACTGACAAACGTAGGCATTCAAATCATGCATAGTGAGATATAAAATAGAAGTACAAAGTTTCCCTGAAAATAAGCCCTCCTCCCAAAATAAACCATTCCCCGAAAATAAATCCTCTTTGAAAATATTTAAATGCATACACAGCATCCTGCCATTTTTTCTGTTTAGGGTTAGAGAGACAGAGCCGGAAACCAGGTAAGATGGCAGGTAGAGACCCAGATCTCCCCAAAAATAAGACCAAGTGCTTATTTGGGGGTTAAAAAATATAAGACAGGGTCTTATTTTGGGGAAAACACAATAGTACTATCAGTGAAGGGCCGCCCTTCTTACCTTCTACCAGAGCTCCCTTGGTGGCCATCGCGGTCATGCACACACCCATCGGTCATGCGCACAACCATCGGCGCGAGATTTGGCTTCTGCGCATGTGTAGCAAGCCAATTCTCGTGCAAGGGTGCACATGAGAGCGAGATTTCAGCTATTTTCACCGATATGTTTGCTTCCATGCATGTACAGAAGCAACAAAAAAAATAGGTGAAAATAGCCGAAATCTCACTCTCGCATGCATCCTCGCATGAAATTTGGCTTGCCATGCATGTACAGAAGCCAAATCTTACACCAATGGGCATGTGTGCAACCGATGGGTGTGCATCCAACCACGATGGCTTCCAATGGAGCTCCGGTAGAAGGTAAGAAGATATGTATACACCAGACAGACACACACACACACACACACACACACACATTGTTTGAGCTTCTAAAATTTACCCTAGTATTTAAGGGAAACTTAAATGCCATTGCATGACTCATTAGCAGCTCCTTAAATAACTAAAGTTTTGGTATCATCCATCCATCCATTCACTCATTCATTCATTCATTCATTCATTCATTCATTCATCCCCCTTTTTATGCTGGGAAAAAATTAAAGTAAACAATTATGGTTCCAGTTCCATGGAATGCACCCCTAGCCATCCCCTTTCTAGGAATCACCTCAAATATATAATCATTAGCTTGAGATATACCAAATTTGGGGATGGGATGAGCACAACTGGTCCTTCTAATCCATCCACATCCACAGCCGCCCCACGTCTTTGTTTAAAGTATTGAGAGACAATATATCCATCATTCTTCCCTCATCTGGTGCCTTCCAGATTTAGAAGCTGCCATTTCAATGCATCTAGAAGTGCCAGAATGGAGGAAGCCAGTGTAGAGGACTCTAATTCCAACCCATCATTCATTTAAATGGACATCTGGATGTCAGAGGAAGTAATTAGAGAAGGCAACCAAGACAGGGTGCTTATGTTTGTGCAGCGTTCAATGAATATATAATGTGAAACAGGCTCTATTCATAAGAATTTATGTAGACATAGATTAAAATTTAAAGAAGGAGTGAGCCAAGACAGCTGAAGCTTTGAACAAAATCTCTCACAGTGCCTCGGTAATACTATATCATGCTTTTTTAGGTCAAATTGGATGGGGGTATTGTGAATAATTTTTAGTTTTAAACAATAGTTCCACCACTAGCAGAACTTGATGACATAAGATAGATTTACAGGTTGTTCTTTATTTATTGAGAGAAAATGTCATTGTCTATTAATCAGGGCATTATTAGATTTGCACATGGCAGACCACAGCATAAACAAGGTGACAGTATAGAAAAAATAAAATTCAAAATATACCTGATAGGTTAATGAATTGGGGTACAACTAAACAGAATGAAATTTTAATAGAGACAACCCCAAAGTTCTTCATTTAAAAAGAAAGAAATCAAATGTACAGAAATAGAATGAGGAAATACCAGGTATGATACCACAATGGTATATGCAAAAAGAAAAGAAGAGCTGAATATGAGCAACTGTGAATTAGAGCTGCATAAGGAGAAGTGTAGCATTCCAAAAGTAGGAAGCAAATTTTTCATCTTAATCCGCATTCGTCATTCCATATCTCAAAAGCTGGGCCCAGCTTTTGGGAACTTTGTTTTAGGAAAAATTCAGAGAACCTGAAACAATAAACAACACAAGGCAATGAGGGTGATCATGGGACGGATAAATGTGATTTAGAAGATTTTTTTTAAAGAAAAAACCCTGACTCTGCTTAGTCTTGATAAAAGATATCTGAGGGGTGTTATGAAGAAATATAAAATGTTACTTCGGATTGCTTCAATGAGAATAGATTTGAACTCAGTGCCCTATGTGTCCTTTTTCAAATGTGGGATTGCAAAATACTACTCAGACAACGCAAGGGGAAGGAATCAGATTTGTAAATCATTTTGGAAGATACCATACTATAAATGACCTTTGCTTTGCATAATTTGAGGAAATCACCTGGCCTGTTTTGATTTCCTAACTTTCCTTTCCTAACTCCCAGCATTGCAAAATAGCCTTTCTATGAGGTGTTCATCCATTTTTTAAGCACCAGCAGGTTTTTCAGATGAGCCAAAGCCAGATAAATCAATTCTGCCAGCAGGACTAGTTGCTACCTTATCTGAATGTACCTAAACTGCACCTCTCCAATTTTATATACACCAACTTCTATGAACACACCAACATGTATCTATAAATAGTATGTGCAGTGTTAAAGGGAAATTATCTAATGACAGATCAGTACAAAGAAATACAGGAATATTTTCTTTTGATAAATGCAAATGCACATGATGTTTTATATACAATTTTTACATGATGTTTTCTTTCTCATGAACTCCCACATTAAGGTGAGTGCAGGACAGAATTGAAGTTGTCCTTGAGAAAATAAGACATTGAGTGGAATTGAGCTTGGCTGATATCACATTTCTTGAATGTCTAGGCGATTCCTTTTTCTAGTCTGAATCTTTTGTAGTTAGAATCCTGAAGAGTATTTGGAGACTACAGTTGGTCCAGAATGCAGCTCGCAAGTTGTAGTGGGTGCACTACATTACACTAATCCTCCGTGAACTGCACTGGCTCCCAATTAGTCCCCAGATGCAATTCAAGGTGTTGGTCATTACCTTTAAAGCTTAGGGCCAGACTATCTTTGAGCCCGCCTTCTACCACATAGCTCCCAGCGACCAATAAGGGCACACAAAGTTGGTCTTCTCCGGGTCCCATCAGCTAAGCAGTGTTGGCTGGTGGGTCCGTGGGGGAGGGCCCTCTTTGTGGCTGTCCCAGCTCTCTGGAACCAGTTACCTCCTGAGATCTAGACTACCCCCCACCATATTGGTCTTCCGGAAAGCAGTAACCTTTTCTGACAGGCCTGGGACCATTGATCTTATGGTGGTAACCTGTGAGATCCGGCCATGAATGGTGTGCAGGGGGTTGTATTGTATTGTAAATTGTTTTTAAACTGCTTTTAGAGGTTTTTGTACTATTGATGTTTTATATTTTTGCTGTGAGCCACCTAGAGTCCCTAGGGAGTTGGACGGCATAGAAATTGAAGAAATAGATTGATAAATAAATAAATAAATCCATAATGAACTGTCCATGGTCCTGTTCTTTGGCAGAACTCGTGCTGCCTTCTCTCAATTAGATTTCAGCCTGGAACTGAGAAGATTTTGTGAGACAGTCTCAAATCGGAAGTTCAAGATATTTTGTCAAAAGTATCCAAAACGCTGACATTTTAGAGGAAAATAAATTAAACAAAGCTGACTTTGAGATGTGAAAATTCCAGGGTAAATGTTCTCCCTCTGATTATTATTTCTACCTTCGACGCCTAAGGTAGAAACGCTAAATGGTGCAGTGCAAACAAGCGTGCACTTCTGTGGAGATAAATATTTATCAATTAATTAAATAACTGACACTTTTTCCCACTGAGCCAGACTGCCTTAATGGTAGATCAAATGTGGGTTATGTTTTACAGACTTCTTAAATGATTAAATAATAATAATTGAACCACTGAAGGTGAAATAGAATCATCTGAATTTGTCATTAAGCAAAAATAAATAAAAAATTAGGAGGAGAATTGCAAATGATGTACATAAATGTTCTCTTTCTCTCTTCCAAAATAGGAATGAGAAGCAAACATTGTGCAAATACACAGGAAGTTTTCATTCCCCTGATCTGGGATTTATCAAAGTAGCTCCTAATGGTTTGTTTGTTTATTGTGTTTTAGATTTTGCGTGGGGGACAAGTTTTTCCTGAAGAACAACATGATCTTGTGTCAGATGGACTATGAGGAGGGGCAACTGAATGGAAGCTTTGAGCCCCAAGTTCAATAGCAAATCCACTTTGGCTGAAACACTGTGGAATGGACGTTCAGCCACCACTAGCAGTGAAGGGCGTCTCTCAGCTTGCCTGCAATATTTTTTTAATCCTTGGTCCCCGAAGGACGATCTACATTGTAGTATTTCTTCACACACAGACACAGACACACACACACACACAAATAACACAGCAGTTACAATTTTAGATGTACAGTTGTGCCTGCTTAGCTGAGCACCGCATTTTGCTTGTATGTTTGTGACTTGGGAGGGGGGGCGGGAAAGTTGGAGGGGAAAGCTCTGTACAGTCTGTTTTTCTGTATATAAACTGGAACATTTATTTTATGAAAAATGTAATGCAATTTTATTACAGGTGTGAAATTAAAAATTATGAATGTTTCCTGGCCGTCCTAAAACTTTTTGTTGTTGTTGTTGTTGTTTATATGGAAAGACAACCATTGCTCCCAGCTCACTCTAAATCAGTGATGGCGAACCTTTTTGTCCTCGGGTGCCGAAAAAGTGTGGGTACATGCTACTGCACATGCGTGAGTGCTCACACCCATAATTCAATGCCTGCGGTGTGCAAAAACAGCTTCACTCACCCTCTGGAGGGTGGAAAATGCCTGTTTCCCAACTTCTGGTGGGCCCACTAGGCTCATGTTTCACCCTCCACAGGCTCCAAAGGCTTCCCTGGAGCTGAGCGAGGGTAAAAACGCCCCCCACCCACCCCGAGGCTCTCTGGAAGCCAAAAACGCCCTCCCAGAGCCTCTGTGCAAGCCAAAAATCAGCTGGCCTGCACACACATGCACGTTGGAGCTGAGTTAAGGCAACAGCTCACGTGCCATCACTGCTCTAAATTATCCATCTAGAATAAGAGGTGGCAAATAGCAGAGGCAGAACAACTGGAAGACTTCAGGCAATTTTCAGTAAACTTGCAAAAACTGGTGACTTGCAACTGATTAACAAGAGCAGCAATGATTACACCCACTGCCTTTTAAACTATACTGCTGATGTTAAAAAAAACACTTTGAAACAATTAAGAAGCAAAGTTGAGAGTAGAATGGTCTTTCTTCATTCAGATGTGGAACACAAAATATCTTTCTGGGTTCATAATTCTTGATTTCTAATTGGTTATATTTTCTTCCCTTTGTTACTCGGGCAAATAAACCACTTCAGTCTTTAAGCAGCATATACTTCATCATAAGCTTTGAAACAACACATAGTACCAGCATTAGTAATAATTTATCCCACTGCAGTAAGGAAACACTCTGTGACATTAACAAAAGCAAAAGAAAAGAAAACCTACAGGAGGAGAAGAATATCCACTTTATTCCTCCCAAACATCCAGAACTAGAGATTATAGTGGCCTTCCAAATTCTGAAAGGTTTGGCTCTGCTTTAACCCTGGGGCAGTCAAGAAGGGAGATAGCACAACAAAGGACCAAGGTCATAATCGTAACACTGCCATTCCAATGTCTTATGATTCTTTCTGCCTGGTCCCCAATTTCTTTTTTAAAAAAGGAATTGTGTTATTCTCTTGTTATTCATGAAGCTACGGAACTACCCAGAAAAATGGGTGTGAGCCTTTTTCTTCACCCTACAAATTCATGAACCAGTTAAAATCTGATGGGGAATCCTAGCACTTTGCTGGGCTTCTATATCTTCTTGGCTCAGAAACAACTGCTCAAATGGTGCTAATCCCAAGTCATGCCAGGGGTAGGATAGCCAAAATCTAAACACCATAGATTTAAGCCACCAAGCAATTATTTTACTGTCTCTAGACTGTTCGTTTGTTTTATTAGATTCCTCTCCCAAATCCAACCTCAAGCACCAGCAGTAAAGAGTGAAGATTTGGAGTACACACATGAACAGTTAAACATTTGGAGTTTGGAGCTATGCTCTAGCTCTCTTACAGTCCAGGCAATCATTTTTTAACATCTGTACCACGCAAGCTCCTATGCAAATGTCATTTCCATTCTATTGTGCTTTGCCTCTTTCAATTTGGAACTGAATTCAGTTCTATTGTACCGGTGCTAATGTTTTTTAAAAACATCATTTTAATGTTTAACATTTTTTTAACTTCGCAGGAGAGAGAAAGTGAGAGAGAGAGATCATAAAGAATTATGATCTGTTTTTGTATAAGCTGCAACAAAACACCTAGAATTTTACATTTTAAAAAATCGGAACAGACTTTATATAAACACGGTCATAAATATATGAGAAAATACCAACTAAAGCTGCCTGCTCATACAAAATAAAGACATCTTCTTTTTCCCAAAAAAGCAAAAAGGAATCCAGAATAAAAATGCAATCTTGAATTTTTGTGAGAACACTGCAGATTTGCTTAATAGAAACAAGAATTGAATCCCAGAATAATGGGGTTGAATAATCGCTGCAGCTCTGAAGAACAGAGAGGAAAAACCTATTTGATAGTGCTGTACTCATCACTAGGCATAAATATTCATTCGGGGAAATCAGAGCTGGGTAAATGGTATTTAGTATTAGCAGATAGCCCTTCTTAGCGCTAAAGATAAACCGGCTCTTAATCAGTTTAGTGACCACTAGCATGTAATGTAGTTCTTTCAGCTTTTGAATCAGATTCTGCATTCAGAACAAGTGAAACCTGCCACAGGGGTTTCTGCTTGTGCTTTAATGAATCTTCCTTTAGAGTCAATTTATGGATGCTGCTAACGGCAGACAAAGCCAACGAAGGAAAACCTTACCTGGCTAACTTTCTCAGGGCAGATTCAAGTAGTCACTGGACTGGAGGGATGAAGTCAGTGGTAGGTTGCTACTGGTTTGCCCCAGTTTGGGCGAACCAGTAGCGGTGATGGCGGGAGGATCCACCCACCCACCTGGACACCATCACAGATGATCTGCACATTTGCAGGAGGTTCTGTGCTGAAAAGTAATAATAATAATAATAATAATAATTATTATTATTATTATTATTATTATTATTATTATTATTATTATTATTATTATTTATTAGATTTGTATGCCGCCCCTCTCCGAAGACTCGGGGCGGCTCACAACAATAATAAAAAACAATATTATAGCGAAACAAATCTAATATTAAAAAAGAAGCATATAAAACCCTATCATATTTAAAAACCAAACAACACATACATACCAAACATAAAATATAAAGAGCCTGGGGGAAAGGTGTCTCAACTCCCCCATGCCTGGCAGTATAGGTGGGTCTTGAGTAATTTACGAAAGACAAAGTAGTGCCATGCGTGCATTACTGGCATATAAGTCCAATCAACCAACAAATAAATAAAATTAACAGTTCCGAACTGGTAGCGAAGGTAAGTAAAACCCACTACTGGATGAAGAACTCTAGAGAAAGCGAAAAAGGATTTCTAGACTTTGTGAAGCTTTGAAAGGTATCCAACTTTGGCAACTGGTTTAAAGAAAAACACCACTCTTAAAATTATCATAATGCAAAATTGTTTGTGTTTTAATATATTGAATGTACTGTGCATGCCGGCTTTTCACCAAAATGCCTAAAGGGCAACAAAATGTTATTAAAAAATAATGCCACTTTCATTATTTATTTATTTATTTATTTGATTTATTTATTTGATTTTTATGCCGCCCTTCTCCTTAGACTCAGGGCGCCTTACAACATGTTAGAAATGGCACTTTTTAACAGAGACAGCATATTGCCCCCACAATCCAGGTCCTCATTTTACCCACCTTGGAAGGATGGAAGGTTGAGTTAACCTTGAGCCGGTGATGAGATCTGAACCTCTGACCTACAGATCTACAGTCAGTTTCAGTGGTCTACAGTACAGCACTCTACCTGCTGCGCCACCCTGGCTCTACTTCTATTAAATCCATTGAAATACATAGTTGAAAACACAAACGGTGTGGTATACCCTGTTTCCCCAAAAATAAGAACAGTGTCTTATATGTCTTATTTTTTTCAATAAAGAAGAATTCACATTTATTGCTGAACAAAAAAAAAATGAACATTTATTATATACTGTACAGTAGTTGTCATCACAAACCAGCCTAACCAGACAAACTGTGAATCCTATCAAGAATTTCTTATTACTTCCGTACCATTATTTCCATGTACAACAATTATACTTTCTTCAGATATATGTTATATATGTTCTGTTTGGTTATGCTGCGAAACGAAACATCTCCTATGTCTTACTTTTCTGGGATGTCTTATATTAGGCAATTCTACGAAACCTCTCCTATGTCTTACTTTCGGGGGTCACTTATTTTCGGGGAAACAGGGTAGTAATTAGTGAGGTGAGTTATGGACAGGATCTATGCTAACCACAAAAGTCCATTGGATGACTTTGAGCTAATAAGTTTTTCTTATCCAAACTTTCTTTACAGATTTGTTACTGGGATAAATTAGGCAAGGGGTTCTTCAAATGCTACATTCAACCTTGGGGGGGGGGATTTTATTTTTTGAAGACCCCCAATCCTTTCCTAATAAAATGCAGAAACATCTTGATAGACATTTCAGTTTAAATACTGAGTAACTATCTGAAGGAATACTGTATATCACTCCCTCCTTACCAGTGGAAGGGCCATAATAAATGAACCAAGCTGATTTTCTTTAATTAGATACCTGGAAATTATAGCTGCCCTAATAAATAGAAATTTGTTTTGATTGGGAATGCCCATAAAAGCCACATTCCCAGTATCTTTTGTTGGAATATCAAACGTTGCATCATTCCATCCAACCGTATGTTCACTGATTAGTTATGGATCTCTAATCAGGTTTCAGCCAGAATTCTTTCTATGGACTATCAGCTGAATTCCTGGATTTTACCAAATCCTACAGGATGTAAAGTATGTTCTGCTTCCCTTATCTGCTTCCTGGGATTTCTGCAGGTTCTTTGTCTACCTTGTAGCCCCTCAGTAAGTTGGAAACCTGTTCTGGATCTGTTTCTTTTGTCACTTATTAAGAGACCCTAATTAGGCATTCTTGTTTGGGAAAGTAGAATCCACAGGGATCCTATTACCAGTTGCCTATGAAAGAGGGGAATACATCAATCTGCTCAACTCTTTGTGAAAAACAAATGCAGAGCCCTGCCAGACCAAAGCCAGTTTCTCTCTGAGATAGTTTGGAAAATGTTGATATAGTTATAATTGATGGAGTTTGGCCTTTTCTTAATTTAGAGAAATTGCGGGAAACCGAAACTGAACGACTTGTCCTGAATAATGAAGAAATTGTTCAGCCTGCTTTTCTACCCCCTTAGTCCCACCTCCTGGAATGTCTTGTATTTCAAAGCGTCCCCTTCATTGGCCAGCCCTGCTCCAGGCAATCTTAACTCTCCTCCATTTATATCTTTCCGAAGAAGTTAATCTAATATGAACCGCAATTTGTTCCCATGCTATTAGCTTCATTTGAATTACAAAAAGCTGCTGCATTTGCAGCTCCACTTAGAGCTGTTCATTTGTAAGCTTTATCCAGCCTCGGTGCTGTTAATGATCACTCACTTTGCTGAGAGCGATCCGCAGTCTCTTTGCTTCGACTGTAGCAAGTTACGTATTGCAGAGAAGGATTCACTAATTGGCCGGGTGGTGAAAGATAGTCTGAGGAACTCTTTCAGGGATGCGGGCTACAGAATGAAGATCTGTGCATCTACTGGAAACGGAAGACTCCACCGAATACAAATATAATACTGCTCTTCCAGTAATACTGCTGAATAGTAGACAGCCCTTTTCCCTAGTGGCCAATGTATACAGTAAATGTCTTTAGTATGGAAATAAGCAGACATATGGGCACAACATCAAGCATGTCTAATACCCAAACAGATTCCTGATGCATTTATATACTACTTCCATGCTCCTCATCAACATGTGCATTAGGGTTTGCTGAGATTTATCTACTGCCAAAAGAAGTATCTACCTTTTTTGCTAGCAAACTCTTGTAAGATTGGGAGGGGGGAAATAAAGAGAGATACCAATGTCAACATGTGAAAAGCTTCATGGAGATAGAAAGACACATACGCACATACACCTACACACAAATCTCACCACAGTTCATCCTGTTCTTAAAACTAGGAGGAAAGAGGAAGGCATGGAATGGATGAAGTTTCATACAGGTGGAGAAACAAGAAATCTCAGATGTTGACTGTGGTTTAGATAAGGCAACAATAAATCTCCATTTTGCCGTTATGTTGCCGACCATACCAGATTCATGATGGAATTTGTTATTTTTGTTTCCTTTTATTATCAAAAAGAAAATCAATATTTCAGATATTGTGTAGTGGTCTCATTCACTACTGAATATCCTAATGTCAGTTTTCCAATTAACATCTGAGAAATAAATTTATTTATTTATTTGTTGTTAGAGTTGGAAGGGACCATGCGGGTCATCAAGTCCAACCCCCTGCCTAAGCAGGAACCCTATAGCATCCCAGCCAAATGGCAGTCCAATTTCCTCTTAAAAATGTCCAGAGTATTGGAGTTCAGAACGTCCTCTGGTAGGTTGTTCCACTGGTTGATCGTTCTGACCGTCAGGAAGTTCTTCCTTATTTCCAGATTGAATCTCTCCTTGGTCAGCTTCCAGCCGTTGTTCCTCGTCCGGCCCTCCGGTGCCCTGGAGAATAAAGTTATCCCCTCGTCTCTGTGGCAACCCCTCCAATACCTGTAGACTGCTATCATGTCCGCTCTGGCCCTCCTTTTCTCTAGGCTATCCATGCCCAGGTCCCGCAGTCTCTCTTCGTAAGTCTTAGTTTCTAGACCCCTGATCATTTTGGTTGCTCTTTTCTGCACCTTCTCCAGAGTTTCAATGTCTTTTTTGAAGTGTGGTGACCAGAACTGAACACAGTACTCCAGGTGTGGTCTGACCAGGGCATAGTAGAGTGGTATTAAGACTTCCCTGGTCTTGGAGTGTATTCCCCTGTTGATGCAGCTTAGAATTGTATTGGCTTTTTTAGCTGCTGCTGCACATTGTTCGTTCATGTTTAGTTGATTATCCACCAAGACTCCGAGATCTCAGAGTCCAAACCTTGGCATTCTTCCAAGTTCCAATTTATTAACAGAGTCATGTTGGTTACGAACTGTAGTCAACTCATTATTGACTTTTCCTACAGTTCTCCACCCAGGTTAAAGTTCATCACTCGTCCCCCTACCCACAAGTTCATCACATGGACTACTCCAGTTCTCTCAACGTTCACAATCCTCCCCTGTGCTTCCAGCTGGTACTGAACAAAAGATGAGCTGGAAAGAATTTGTTGTGGCTAGTATTTTTTACTGCCATGCAACCACCCCTCCCCAATTCCCACAGTTCTATTCTACTTGTGGCAGGCCAAAGTCTCCAACTCAAAATGATGACTTCGGTCTGACACCTTGTTCCTTTTCAGTCTTGAAAAGCAAGCCCATATTAAGCATCAGGAATGTGCAGATTACTCCAATCAGTTTCAAGTGAGTAATTCCATTTGGATTGTCATTTTGACCTGATTCAACTACTTGAATCAATTCATGGAAATTGATTTCATTGATTTTTTTTTTAATAAATTTTTCCGCAAAATTGCTTTTCCAAATCAGTTTGATGATGGAAGAAATATGATACAATGGGTTTATTTGATCTGTATTCATCAATCAAATTCAGAAAGTTAATTTGATTGAATTGTCTTCAAGTCAAATTTACCACGTTTAACTTTTACACAGCCCTACAAATTATGTCCAATGTTCACTAGTAGAATCAGTAGAAACTGCACCAAAAAAAGATGCTCCTTTTATATTACATGAATAATGACTTAATCAGTGCTAGTCAAATTGACATCACAAGAACTTAATTTATTTTGTTGGCATTGCAATTTAAATATTGAGAACACATAAGTACTTCCATATTTATTCATCCATGATGTGATGGAGATGACTTCTGAGAACTGAATACACTGTACGTAGAATGCTTATCTGTGAATGAATGCATCATAAAGCAATGAGGGACCTTTATCTGCCATTTAGCTTTCAAAGACCTAGAAATAGAACTTTTGTATCTAATGCCAGTTTTAGCATAATCCTCTTTAAATGGGACTTTCAAAATATGCTTAACATGCTGCTAAGTTATTATTGAGAAGTAAATGTGACTGTATGAACAAATCCAAGGAATGGCAGGATTGGCACCCAGACAACCATTTCTTAAATATGCTTCATTCCTTGTTGGATCACTATATAAGCACAAAAATTAGGAACTGGTCCATAAGAACTGATTTCCTGCAGAATTCGAAAATTACAAGGAAGAGGTTTATGGGTTGGTAGCATCCGTTATGGAACTGGATTGAAACTAACAGAGATATTTTTTCCTTGTGTAACAGAAGAAACCCATCCCTTTAAAGAAACAAAGTGAAAATTATCCAAGGAATAGAACAAGGAACTCTGGCTGCATTTTTTTAAAAATAGCAGAATATAGAATATAGTATTAAGAAAGAACCTAAGAACAATGTTAGAGGTCTATCGGAGTGTAGATCAGTCTCAGAGCTGAGGTAAAATATTTATATTAAGCACGAGAGTTTTCTCGAAAGACTTAAAATGCTGGGAGGCTGGTTTGTGTATGGAATTAGCTTTAAATACATTTAGGATAAGATCAGGAGCTGACTATGAAGTTGATCCACAGATGGCACTAAAATTACACTATATCGGCATGTATTGTGAACTTTCAAGACAGTGCTGGTTGGGTTCTAAGCAAGATGGTATATATTAGCACTTTAAACAGAAATCCCTTCAGTCTTTCAGTTGAATGGTTTTGAATAAACAAGGAATTTATCACAAGTCCTTTCATCTTGGTGTTCATAGTTTTTCAGATGTATATGTCGATACAATGTAAGCACATTATAACTGGGCAGTGAAAATTCAGAGGAACTCCATGTCTTATCTAGGTTTTGCAATGTAATGTTTGGAATTTGTGCATGTAATATCTAAACCAGGTGTGTTCACCTGTGGCCCACAGACCATACAAGGCTCAAGACAGCTAATAATGGGGCCCCACAATTCAAAAAAATAAGTTTGATACATACAAACACACACACACACACACACACACACACACACACACAATTATAAATTTTATACACGGCCCAAGAAAATTCTTCACTCAATGCAGCCCAGACAAATCAAAGGTTGGATGTCCATGATGTAAACATAAGAAATACATTGTTTTCATTATCACCAACAATATTTATAATCACAAAACACTGGTATACTAAAATACATCATTCATAGGGCCAATACACCTACAAAACACTTTGAAAATTATATAATAAACAACTTACTCAAATTTGGGAGCTAATGTATAATTATAATATCTAATGTTTTAATGCTCCAAAGCTGTTTTTTTATAAGCAGCTGTTTCCCATTTGTTCTTTTTTTCTGTTTTATACTGTAGCTCTCAATATGTTTTCACTTTCATCATCATCATCATTACCAGTAACAGTCTCAAAGGAGTCTCAAGATATATATTTTTTTTTGATGAACTATGGAGTGGATCACATTAGTGTAAGCACAGTTGGTGCGTGACGCTCTCTGTTTATTCAGAGGCCCAACATCTCTTTCTCGAAAACATATGCAAATGTTTTGTTTACTATCATGCAGTGCTAAATAAGTGTCGGGGCATCACTGTACAGACCTTGCCTCCAAGAGCTACACACCTACACAGATATAATTGTTTGTTGTGAGCTTTACACTTTCCAACTGTATCTGAAATGGAAATACAAGAGTGCTTTGCTGATATTTTTATAGCAAATCCTCACCATCCTGGTTCACAGAGGTTTCTAAGCATAGATTTTGTGTGTGTGCGTGTGTAAAAAGGCTCTGGCTGCACAAGCTACTAGGCAGGCCACAACACTATATGGTAATCAGCGGCAGGCCACCAATTTCGGCCCTACCGGAATACGCCGGGAGCATGCCCCTGTGCATGCTCCCAGCACATAATTCGGCTTCTGCACATGCGCAGAAGCCAAATCTCACGCAAAGATGCACACGTGTGTGATTTTCATGGGGGGTTGCTTCTGCGCATGCAAACCCTGGAAATTGGAGATAAGAGGTAAGAGCTGCCTGCCGTGTCACCAGCAGACACCGCACCACCAGATGCCACCACGCTGCCACCACACCCCTCACCCTTGCTCCCCCCACTGCTTTCTCTGTTGCGCCCCTCACCCTTGGTCCCCTCGCGCTTCCCTGCCGCGCCCCTCACCCCTGCTTACCTGATCACCTCATGCAGGGGCCATGACACAGGGAGCAGGCTGGGTGACCCCAATTCTGGCCACGTGGCCTGCTCTATGCTCTCCCGTGTCACAGGCATCTCTCCTGTGGCTGGGGAGATCAAAGAACAGGCCACGTGCCCGAAGCTAGGGCATGCCACTTTTGCTGCTGGCCCCAGCTGCTCCTTCCAGCAGCAAAAATTGCCAGTTTCTTTGTTTCCGGGCATGCATTGAAGCAAAAAACTGGTATTTTTTAACCGGAATCGCTACTGGCATGGGCCTACACACTATATTTTCCCCGGTGGAACGGGTGTTCCTCCCATTCCGCTTGAAGCCCATACCTGATGGTAATGCATATTTCAAATCCAACCAAATTTCATTCATGGGACAACAGGAATTATACAAGCCACTTTCCCTAGTATAAACTATATATTGATCTACCATTTTGGTGAGGATTAGATCATCATTTGTGGCAGTGAGGTTTGATGGGCTTAATATTTCATTTTTGCAGGAAATAATCATCTCCTTTCAAACCAATTGTGATTCTTCAATACCAAACTCATTCTACGATTCAAAGGAAATTGGGGACATCATTCATAAAAGTAAATTGAAGTCATATTGATTAAATATTCTAAAAATGAAAACCATCAACACTTCTTAAAAGTTATTAATTAATTTTTTACCTTCATACAAAGATGAAAGTTAATGAGTGGGTGACCTACTTTATCAGGCAGTAGCAGCAAAGCTGAGCAAATTGCAAAGGATGGCAGAAACCAAACAGAACCTTCATCTGGGAAAATATTCCACATTTAATGGCCATTTGGGAGAGTGAAAGAAACTCTATTCCACTTGTATTAGCTTATTTCTGAAAGAGCTATCCCTAGTATGATGCCATTAACCTTCAAACACTTCTGGCACAAACAGTTCCTTTTTTCTACATCTACAGAGTAATAATGGCAGAGATGTGCCACTATCACCTCCACTCAATTATTGAGCACATTTCAATATGACAGGCTGGTCAAGAGCAAATCTATGCACTTATACACAGTTAGAGGTATTTGAGGGGCTAACCTTTTGGAATTGAGGAAAGCAAATCTGATTACAAAAATATATACATTACATAGATTCCAGTTGCTTCTGGATTCAGAACTTAAGAGATAGAGCAGCTCACAAAGAAAATCCAGGGATAAAGGAATTGTATGTTAGCTTTTAACATTCCTAGTTATATACTGTATATATATTATAACCAGCCAGTGTGGCTTTACAAATAGGCACTGAACTTAAAGCTAGGGAGAACCATATTCAAGCCTGTTGTGTTTGGATCACAGCCAGCTCCTTTAATCATAGACTCTGAAGAGGAGGAACCAAGTCCATCTGGGCATCATAGGCCCGTGTGGCTCTCAGAGGAATCGGATAATGAGGGTGAGGAAGGGATGGAGTTTGGGAGTCCTACAGAGAATATAGAACACCCAGCTAGGACCTTATCTGCGTCTGATGAGGAGGGGTAGATTGTGGATCCTATTTTAGATGCATGGGTGAGAAGAATGCATGGGAGACAAGAGAAGTTACGCAGACAGAGGGAGGCCTTGAATACTGCTGTGCGCAGTGTGTGATCACAGAGTGTTTAAGATGTGAGGAGACTGGGAGGTTCCCTTTGCAGGAAATCAATGTTTATACCTTCAAGAAGAAAAGAGCAAGTTCAGAGTTTTCCCCCTTCTCAAATATTGATGCAGTCTTGAAAAAATATAGTTTTGAAAAGTCTGTGAGTATTTCTGCTTCAGCCAAGCTAAAGGCTTTAAGTTGGAACATTCCTTATCAGTTTTACCGCTTGCTTTACATTTTTGGCAGTCGACGGACATTCTTTCCTTTAATTTGTGGTTTTCAACATGTTTATTTGTACAATAGACTATTATACTTCCCAGCTGTGTGTCTGAGTATTAATTGGGATCTAATTGCTGACTGGTCATGTTCTGCTGGCATGTCTCAACCGCCCGTAATTACAGGGTAATTAGTCCAGGAAGACACACACCGCACGATAAAAGGAAAACCCAAAAGTTTTTATAAACAGAAAAACAGAAACAGCTCCCTTTTTAAATGTCAAAGGGATTTTCTGGTACACACAAGGCACAGGTTAAATGCAGTCCAATTGCTCACCCAATAACTGGGAAATTGAGTCCAATTCTAAACTCCAGAGAGTCCACACACACAATCCTGAACAGCAAAAACCACGATCTTGACGAAACAATGAATCAGATAAACTGCCATGAAGTTAAAACACCAGGCTGCACTTTTATCTGTAGCACTAATTACAGCAGCCCCACCCAATCACAGGTGGCCTCATTTTCTCTTGTAATAATCCTTCAGTTGTTGTCTCCTATGCATCACTCTACGCATGCATGGATGTGTCATTAATTCTTGTTCAGAATCCAGGGATGATACAGATGACTGATCTCCTCCTGGGCTGTCTGCCAAACTCCCCTCTTCCTTGTCACTCACGCTTCCTTGGTCAGAGGAGGCTTCATCAGCAGATTCTACTGAGAGCAAAACAGGCCTGCGGCATGTGGATGTCTCTCCCACATCCACCTCCACATTCCTTGGGGCAGGAGCTGGGCCAGAGATAACCACAACAGGTCACCTAGTCAGACAGAACAAAGCCTGTGTACGGCTATGGAAATTGACTGTTGGCTTTAGAGTAGTAATTCACATATGCATATTCAATGTTACTAGCAGATCTACACATATGACATAATTCTTAATATAAATAGAAATAGTAATAGCACTGAAAGTTATATACTGCTCTACACTGCTTTACAGCACTCTCTAAGTGGTTTACAGAGTCAGCATACTGCTCCCAACAATCTGGGTCCTCATTTTACTAACCTTGGAAGGATGGAAGATTGAGTCAACCTTGAGCATGATGAGATTTGAACTGCCAAATTACAGGCAGCCGACAGGCAGCAGAAGTAGCCTGCAGTACTGCACTTTAACCACTGTGCCACCGTGGATCAACCAGTAAAAAACATAAAACATCAAATCATAAGGTTGGAAATGTAATCTAATCCCTGCTTAGTGCAAGAATCCAAATTAAAGATTGGCAAATGGATGTGTAACTTCTGCCTTTACACATTCAGCCAAAATGAGTTTCTCTTGTCCTTTAGTAAATGGTTCCATTGTCAACCTACCCTGAACATTAGGAAGAGTTTCATAATAGTAAATTGTAATCCATTTCAATATTCTCCCATTTTATTATGGACACAACTGACATAATCTCCTCCTGTGGCTTGCCTTTCATTTCCTTGATCATCCCCATTGCTTTGTTTTGTTCCACTTCCTCCAGTTTCTCTAAATCTCTCTTAAATGTGGTGCCTAGAACTGGAGGTGCTCAGTATATTAGATCTATTATTTCCTATTGACGCAGCTTAAAATTTCATTTGACTTTGTAACAGGGATGTCACAGCTGATCAGCTACAATTCCAAAACCTTTTACGCGTGTGCTATTATTGAGCAAGCATCACCCATTCCATATTTGTACTGTTGGTTTCTTTTTCCTAACAGAAGCACTTTGCCCTTTATTAACATTAATAATTTTTCATTCAGGTTTTTTTCAGTTTCTTTTCTTTTCCTCTCAATATCATTTTGAAATTCCTTCCTTCCTTCCTTCCTTCCTTCCTTCCTTCCTTCCTTCCTTCTTTCGTATGTAGCCACCTTTATTGTAAGAACAATCCTGGGCAATACAAGTAAGCATAACAGAAACCTTAAAAGAATAAAATAAAAATCTATAAAGCTCTATAACTCATAGCAGCCCAAGGCAGTACAGTCCCATACAGCTCCTGTCCCAGCTCTTTAAGCCTTTCAGAAGCAAGAAAAGTGAAGGCCTATCAGATTTCTGGGGAGAAAGTATTCCAATGGCGGTGGCTGGATGTGTTGCTAGATGCCGTACATGCTGGCGTTGCGCTGGGGCATGGGGCTGGAGCCTCCCTACCGGCCCAGCCAGCAGGCAAGTGCCAGCCACGCAACACCAGTATGTACGGTGTCTAGCAACACGTCCAGCCGCCACCGTCGGTGCCTCCGTTCCGGAGCTCTGCCTCACAGCTGACCACCCTGCTGCCGCCCTCCCACCGGGCCCCAAAGCTCAGCTGCTGCCGCCGCCAGGGAAGCTCCAGCCAGGCGGGGCACTGCAGCTGCCGGAAAACTTGGAAGGCGCAAAGGAGGAAGCTCAGCTTCCGGTCTCACAACTTTTTGCTCTTCGCACTTTCAGCAAAAAGTTGCGGGCCTAGAAGCTGAGCTTCCTTCTTCGCGACACACCTGGCCATGTCTCGCGGCACACTAGTGTGCTGTGGCACAGTGGCTGGGAAACACTGTGCTAGAGGACAACATTTAATAGAGGAAACCTGGAGTGGATTATTATTATTATTATTTATTAGATTTGTATGCCGCCCCTCTCCGGAGACTCAGAGCGGCTCCCAACAACAAAACACAGTACAAATCCAATAGTTAAAAAAACAATTTAAAACCCTTAATATAAAACAGTCATACATCTCAGACAAACCATGCATCCATCCTATCTGGTGGAATGGACAGATATAGGGGTGGGCTGCTGAGGGATTCGCAGGGGTTTGGGATAACCTCCAGCTAAGATTCTATGAAGTTTGGGGAACCCCCAAATCCCTCTCCTGGCTGGCCCCACCTATCTCCCCCCGCTCCCCCCAGGATTCCCTACGTGGCCCATTTTGGATGCAGATAAGTGCAGGGCATGCATGTAGGCTTGGGGAGGGTGAAAAATGGGCCCACCAGAACTTCAGGAAAGCCGGAAACGGTCCATTTCTTCCCTCCATAGGACCTGCACAGCCTGGGGAGGCCATATTTTGTCTTCCTGGAGGCTCAAGAAAAGCCTCTGAAGCCCAAGGAGGGCAAAGATGCCCCCTGCCATGGTGCCAGAGGCCAACAAAGCCACACCCATCCAACAAACAGGCAGACAAACCCTTGCTAAATTTTTTGAAGCCCGCCCCTGGAAAGATACCCAAAGCAGAAGTTGTCCTGCAAGTAGCCTGGTCTCATACTATTTATGATTTTAATCAGGACCTTGAATTACATCTGGCAAAATATGGTGCACTTGGAACTGTTAGTACTCTATACAAAACAGTTGGATTTGCAATATATAAACAAGCTAACAAAGAATGTTTGTTTGTATAGCTTTAAGAGGTAGTGTTGCAAAATTGCCATAAGGGGGAGCCAGAAAGCATGATTCTTTCTCTCTCTCTCTCTGCTCTGTTTTTTTCTGCTGATTCACCGAGACTGATGTAGTAAGCTCTGTGTTAGTTTGATGTATTTGTAAGCGGTAACTTATGTATGATCTGTAAGACAGAGACAGGCTTGTAATATTATTACTGTATTAAGAAATATTGATTGATTTGAATGTGTATGACTGGACTGTTTAACTTCACTGTTTACTTTCTAAAAGTAAACACTATTTTATACTCTTTAATGTATCTGTTCTGTATGACTGAATAAGTACTCTTATCTCCTGGATATCTGCTGGAATCCCATGTTTCCCTCTGTGCATGTCCTTGATAACTCAAGGGTTCTGCACACTCCTTAATAGGAACTACGCATGCTATTGCGTTCCATATCAGTTGTAGTTTCCAGATGATCTTGTAGAAAGCATTGCAGTAATGCCAAACAATCAAGGCATGAGTGAGTTGTGAGCAAGGCCTCCTGGGTCAGGAACAGCCACAACTGGAACATGAGATGGATCTGTGCAAAGCCCTCCTGGTCACAGCTGAGAGTCCAGAAGTACCACCAAAGTGTGCACCAGTTCTGTCCAATGTGGAAAAACCCTGCTTCTATTTATATGAGAGGTAAATAGTGAAATCAGTTAAAAGTCTGACTATAAGGAACGAAAAGGAAGGACTTGAGATCTGGTACTTTCCTAGATTTCTGAAGTGGAAGCTGTTAGTAGCCAGAATCAGGCCTGGGCTCCCAGTTGTCAATCTCTATTAAAACCCATTATTGTTGTATTTATTCCAGAGAAGAAATCTGATACACCCACAATTAAATGGCACCAGACTTTAGGCTCTTTTGTGCTAGTAAATAGGAAAATACCACTTTTCAACTTCTGTCTTGGCAAAGGCTGTAAACACAATTCCTCTGCAGTTTTCTATCTAAAGCCCATCTAAAATGCTTATTCTAAGTGCTAGGAAGTCAGATGGGCTTCAGGTGTTATAGTGGCAATGAATTAAAAAGGTGATAAAATTGACGCATATCACATTTATAATCAAACGGAAGGTGTGTATTTTTCCCCCTTTAGACAGTTCAGTATTCAGCACAAACAGATCTATCACTACATCTTGATTACATGAGGAGCAAACTATAAAATCTTGCTAAAAGTAGGGTAGGTTGATTTTTTTTAAAAAAGAAAATTTTGCATACTTTGGAACGTTTGACTTTGAAACGTATACCTGATAAGTTCACCTTTTCTTTCCTGAAACTTTATTACTGTTCCACATATTTCTGCCTGTAGCCTTTCAACTGATGGGACTGCCTCATTCCCTTGATATAAATGGTGCATTGTTTTTCTTTTTTATCTCAGAGGGTCATTCAAGTCTAGAACCACATTTAGTCTAGAATTGTTCAAGTGGGAGATGAGAGAAGAACAAAATCTGAACATCATGTCTTTTCATCACATTGAATTACAAAAAAATATTGTTAAAATAATTATCCTCCAATCCAGGGATGGGTTCCTCCCAGTTCGGACCAGATTGCCCAATCCATTAACGACCTACTGGAGATGTGGAGATGGCATCACGGATCCAGTTTAGTCTGTGCCGATCTGTGTGCGTTGCCATCTATTTTTTTTAAAAAAATTCAGTGATTTTTTTCCCCCCTCTGTTTTGGATGGCTTCTCCTCATCCTCTGCTTTGAAAAAAGCTCTCCTACCTGCCCCTGGGTTAATACCGACCTTTACATCTTCCCCCGAAACACAGCTGAGCAGCTCCTTAGCTGTGTTTTGGGCTGAAACCAGCTTCTGAGTATGTGCAGAAGTGAATTTGCCCGAACGGAAGAGCGCAAAGGTAAATGGAACCCACCCCTGCTCCGATAATGCATTTAACTTTTCCTCCTTCAACAATGAAAAACTATTTTAGAAACGGTCTTGAAATCCTATACAGCCACACCTGCATGAGGTTTGTGAGGCTGAATGCAGCCTAGAGCTGTTGATGCCAGCTATCCTATTACCTATAACAGCACTCGTCCCCTGGAAGGAGGTTCTCCATGAGATCCAAATGGCTCCTGCCCTGCCAGTACTCCAGAGGACCATTCAGACCTGACTGTTCTCCCAGGTCTTGAGGGAGAGAGATTGGGACCCCACTTGCTGATGTGTGTTGTTGGTGGGATGGTTTGCTGTATATGCGACTTATTCTTCTTTTTCTTTGTTCTAGCTTGGTTTTGTTGTCTGCTGTTTACTATTACATAATTTTCATAATGTTTTAGTGTATTTTGATCTTCCCAGAATAATTTTGATGGGATAAAAATAATAAATAAAACAGAACATAAAATGAAACATATACAGTAATGTGGAGAATAGAATACAGTACAGTAGAGTAGAGTAGAATCGAATCGAACAGAACAGAACAGAACAGAACAGAACAGAACAGAACAGAACAGAACAGAATAGAATAGAATAGAATAGAATAGAATTCTTTATTGGTCAAGTGTGATTGCAGAGACAAGGAATTTGTCTTTGGTGCATATGCTTTCAGTGTACATAAAAGAAATGATACATTTGTCAAGAATCATGGGGTACAACACTTAATGATTGTCATAAGGATCAAATAAGCAAGAGCATTTCACCAAGGCAGCCTTCATCAGTGCCCTCTTAGAGAGAGAGAGCAGTGTAAGTACAGTATATGTTCACTTGTTGATAGAATAACCAGGGTATTTTTTTATAACAGTAGTAGGGAATGTTCTCCAACTGATGTCAGATTCTTAACATCAGTTCTCACCATTGGCCATGCTTCTCAGGCTAGTAGGGATGTGTGTATGCAGACTGAAGCTCTACGCCAGCTGGAGAGATACCCATTCCTCAACCACATTGTTAAAGAAGCTTTGGGTACTAAATTTGCCTTTCTCCACCCTTATGGTTATAGAGCAGGGGTGTCAAATAACAAAGCCATCTACTGTCCCTGTCCTAATGTTTCCCTCTTATTAGTACCCATCTCATGTATATAAACAGCATTATATCTATGTATACTACTAAAACGTACTTGACAAATAATTTTAAAAAGAATCAGCCTATGATGTGGTCAGCTCTGACCCTCAGGGTCACTTGGAAAATATAAAGGACCAGCCCGCATCATTTTGGCCTGGTCTACCCACCAATGCAAAGTGCAAAGAGGAAAAATCAGGTCAGTGTGGCTTCGGCCTAGTCTCCCCAATGCAGTTTGAGGAGGGGCATCAATCTGCCCACGTCACCCAATGGGCCACACTCACCCAGTCGGCCATGCCCCCACCCCCGAGGTCACCCACAGCTCTGATGTGGCCCTCAATGAAATTGAGTTTGACAACCCTGTTAGTTATAGAGTATTAAACTACAGTTTGTATTAACATTACCATACTGACTAAGGATGATAAGACTTGTACACAGTGAAGGGCTACCAAAATTTTTACTACCACACTGTGGGCGTGGCTTATGCAGGAAGCCCTGCATTTTCTTTCAACATCTTCCAGTGCAAATTGGATACTCTGGGGTGGAGCTCCATTATTGCTACCCCACTGCGTCCCCACCCCCCGGTCCAGGCCGTATCCCACCTCCGCTTGTACAGCAACATTCTGGTGGAGGTACCAGAGTGAGAAAAGTTAAATAAACATCTGAGTTTTTGATCAAGATTATTGAGGCATTGAAGTGTGCATTAAGTTCTTGATTATTGAATAAGAGCCATCATTTAGTTATAGATCACGTCCTGTGAACATATAGGATACAACTTCTGATATTGTTTGTTTGTTTGTTTGTTTGTTTTTTTGTTTGTTTATTCGATTTTTATGCCACCCTTCTCCTTAGACTCAGGGCGGCTTACAACATGTTGGCAATGGCATTTTTTAACAGAGCCAGCATATTGCCCCCACAATCCGGGTTCTCATTTTACCCACCTCGGAAGGATGGAAGGCTGAGTCAACCTTGAGCCGGTGATGAGATTTGAACCGCTGACCTACAGATCTACAGTCAGCTTCAGTGGCCTGCAGTACAGCACTCCACCTGCTGCGCAACCCCGGTTCTATGATGGATCCACTGGTACCCTACGAGAAAAAGGACAGAAATGTGCTACTCAATCTTGCACCAAGGTATTCCCTATCAATTCAGCAGCAACACCAAAAAGAAAGAATATTTAGCAATGCACAGAAATGAATTTTGAACAGTTGCTCTGATGTTCTGCGAGAATTAACCTCACTGTTTATAAATAGCATTATTTCAAAACCAGTTGGCATCACAACAGCATCTTAAAACTTTGACCACTGATCCCACTATTCTCAGCTGAGCACTTTGTCTCCCTCCTTTAATCCTTTCATCCAATCTCCTCTAAGTGCTTTCCCTTCCCCTCAATTTGAATTGGCAAAATAAATAAAAAAAGGAAGAAGAATCTCCATAAAAACGCTTCACTTTAAATGTTGCGATTCTTCGTGAACTCACATGAGGTTTAGCCTAGATAGTTTCTTTCTATCTTTGCTTTAAATTTTGCTTCTGGATGCAATGATTATTCTAAAATAATACTGCTCTTAAAGATTGCCCTAGAAAAAGAGAAAAGAACATTAGAAGAGAAGCAATTCTAAAGTGACTGAGTGTGGCTGGTTTAAGGCAAACAAAACAGCATGAAATTTGGCGGTGGAAATCCTGTATACAGTGAATGAACCATCTGCACATTCACAGTAAGGACATTAAGAATGGCTGCTTCTGCCATTCCAGATGCTTTCCAGCAAACCATTCACATGAACTGAGAGCTGCAGCTGACTGTGGGAGTATTATCATCCTTGGGCAATCTTTGTTGTAGTCTGGTGGATGCTTTGTGGGTTTCAGAAAATAGATAGCTACCATCTGTTTCAAGGACACACACAAAAAATTGGAGGTGTACAGTACAGTCAAATAGAGCCCAATGTATCAACAGCAAACTTTCCAAAAGAGAAACAAAAGACCTTTTAAAATATTAATAATTTCCATTTTTAGAGGCCTCTAATTGATTCAAATCAATTAAAAATGTGCAGGACAAATCTTCAAAACTCAATTAACGTTATAGCTATAGGTATTTTTTGTTTTGACTCATAAGAGGGGCTTTCCTTGGATTAATAGCAATTGTTCGCCTCTCTTTTTCCCTTCCTCGCTAACTTTCTAAGATATTTTAAAACTACCCTTCTTTCAGACAAATTCCAGATTCAGTTGGAAAATTACAAATCATAGTGTTCTAAAGAGTAATTAGAACAAGAAGCAGATAAAATTGTCTAATGAATAGGGGTACAATATAACATCAATAAGTTCAGCATTCGAAGATTGGTCAATCTTTCAAGGTAGATCAGACCAAGAATCCAAGTTCATGTAGGTCAGTACTACCTTTGCTGTAAGCTCTAGTAAGAGCATCTTGCAAATCTGCTCCCCTCCGCCCCCAGTTCTCTTTATCTTTGTGAGAACTTTGTGAGATTCACTTATATTGCTGCTCTGAACTTACTCCTCCTTTCTGAAACCATTGTCTTAATAGTGGATGTTTCTCTTTTTTTCCTCTTGAAGTCATTCTACAATACTTGACAATTTTCTTATTAAGGC
The DNA here is from genome assembly GCF_031021105.1 of Erythrolamprus reginae. Taxonomy (NCBI): domain Eukaryota; kingdom Metazoa; phylum Chordata; class Lepidosauria; order Squamata; family Dipsadidae; genus Erythrolamprus; species Erythrolamprus reginae. The sequence goes on from NC_091950.1 coordinate 123,486,218, forward strand.
ATAAGCATTTTACCAATAAAGTACAATATTTGTACCTTGGAGTTAAAATGAGGAATCCTTGCTGCTTTCTGGTTGTTTTTCTTGCAAGATGTTTTATAACCTATGCTAGATGATATTGTTAGTGCTAGTATGGAGTGAGGCTTGTTCTCAGTTTATATTCATATAGGCATTTTTGGGACTTGAGTCTGTTTGATCAGATCCCGAGAGTGCTTTTTTTTGAGTAGCAGATATGAATATGCATGGAAAACCAAGCAATGGAGACAATTAACTTTATATTGGAATAAAATCTTTCTTATTTGATTTGTTTATAAATCAACATTCCTTGTTCTTGAGTGATGCCTCAAGAAGGACATTTTCTTGTTACTTCTCTTGGCAGTTAGAGGCAATTTATTGAGTTGTATGGTTATTTTAATGATATGGGTTTTTAGATGTCTTTTTAAGTATTGGATTTGTTTACATTGTTCACTATTGTTGTGAGCCGCTCTGAGTCTTCGGAGAGGGGCGGCATACAAATCTAATACATAATAATAATAATAATAATAATAATAATAATAATAATAATAATAATTATTATTATTATTATTATTATTATTATTATTATTATTATTATTATTATGTCAATACAACACAGCAAACGAGATCATTATGCTGGATTTCATATTTCATCGCCAGTTGGGCGCTTCCCAAGCACCTAGGACTGCATGATGTAGTGGCGAATTATGTTTGCCGATCCCAGTAAAGCGGCCTTTTGCAATTGACAGATGGAGATTTTGTCAATTCCGATGGTTTTCAAATGTCCGCTGAGATCTTTTGGCACTGCACCCAGCATGCCAAGTACCACTGGGACCACTTTCATTGGCTTATGCCAGAGTCGTTGCAGCTCGATTTTTAGATCTTCATATTTTACTAATTTCTCTAGCTGCTTCTCCTCTATTCTGCTGTCCCCTGGGATTGCGATGTCAATGATCCATACTTTCTTTTTCTCCACAATCAGGATGTCTGGTGTGTTATGCTTCAGAATTCGGTCAGTCTGAACTCAGAAATCCCACAGTAGTTTTGCTTACTCATTTTCGACCACTTTTTCGGGCATATGATCCCACCAGTTCTTTGCCACTGGTAAATGGTAGTTCCGGCACAAGTTCCAGTGGGTCATCTGTGCCACAGCATCATGTCTATGCTTGTAGTCAGTCTGTGCGATTTTTTTGCAGCAGCTGAGTATGTGATCGATTGTTTCATCTGTTTCTTTACAGAGTCTGCACTTTGGATCGTCTGTTGATTTTTCAATTCTGGCTTTGACAGCATTTGTTCTAATGGCCTGTTCTTGTGCCGCCAGTATTAGTCCTTCTGTCTTCTTTTTGAGTGTTCCACTTGTAAGCCATGACAGGGTCAATTATTATTATCGTTGTTGTTGTTGTTGTTGTTGTTGTTGTTGTTGTTGTTGTTATTATTATTATTATTATTATTATTATTATTATTATTATTATTATTATGTCTCTGAGGATAGATGTTCCTGATTATTCTGACAGACCTTGACTTTTCAGTAAATATTTCTAATCTACTATTAAAACCACCATAACTATGCTGCTTCACAATACCTTATTGGTCCTGAAATCACTCTGGAACTGATCTAATCTGCTAATTACCCTGTTTCCCCCAAAATAAGACATCTCCTGACAATAAGCCCAATCAGGCTTCCCCCACCCCCCACCCCAATTCCCATTTAACCTCTGGAGATTTGCCTAGCTATGCTTACTACCTCTGCAGACAGATTTATTTTAAAGAAAGCTTCTTCCTCCTATAAAACAAGCAAACCAACAAGCCAAATACAAAGTAAGGAAAGAATTATATAATATGGTCAGAGTTTAGTGGAATGGAATGGAATGGAATGGAACAGAATGGAACGGAACGGAACAGAACAGAATAGAATTCTTTATTGGCCAAGTGAGATTGGACACACAAGGGATTTTTGTCTGGTGGATAAGCTTTCAGTGTGCCTACAAACAACAAAGTAATAGATCATATATCATAAATCATAAGATGCTATTACAAATCAAAAGATACAACAGCAATTGAGAAATCATAATATACTATAGGAGAAGTCAAAGATGAGAGGTTAGAAAGATAAGAAGATGAGAAGGATGAGAAAATAATGAGGATAAAATCAATACAGTGTAGTGTATGGGCAGGAGACAGTGCTATAGGAGTTAAGTACTTTGCGGATTGCATGTGGGAAGAAACTATCTTTGTATCTAGATCAGTGGTTCCCAACCTTTTTTTGGCCATGGCCACCTAAGCATCTCTAAAATCCTCATCCCCTCCCCCTTGTGACATATAAGTCTTACTATTCAAAAAGTGAACTCCTACTCATGTGGAGGAAACCTAAAAGGCCATTAATGTGGTTTAAATAAGGTTCCAATTGCCCCACCCTGTGGGACATGGGCCCCACATTGGGAACAACTGATCTACAATATCGCCAAAAAGGCTTCTAGAGTTGTTAACCTGATCCTACGCAGCTTCTGCTCTGGCAATCTCACACTACTCACCAGAGCCTACAAAACTTTTGCCAGACCAATCTTTGAATACAGTTCATCTGTCTGGAACCCATACCACATCTAGGACATCAATACCCTAGAAAATGTCCAAAGATACTTCACCAGAAGAGCCCTTCACTCCTCCACTCGAAACAGAATGCCCTACGTAAGCAGGCTATCAATCCTAGGTCTTGAAAGCTTAGAACTAGGATGCCTAAAACACGATCTAAGTATTGCCCACAAAATCATATGCTGCAACGTCCTGCCTGTCAATGACCACCTCAGCTTCAACCGCAACAACACAAGAGCACGCAACAAATTCAAACTTAATATTAATCGCTCCAAGCTTGACTGTAAAAAATATGACTTTAGCAATTGAGTTGTCGAAGCGTGGAACTCATTACTGGACTCAGTAGAATCAACCCCTAACCCCCAACATTTTTCCCTTAGACTATCCACGATTGACCTCTCCAGGTTCCTAAGAGGTCAGTAAGGGGCGTACATAAGTGCACTAGCCTGGCTTTCGTCCCCTGTCCAATTGTCTCTCCTGATCTCATATATCATATATCTTTTCTTCCTTTCATATATCTTCTCCTCTACTTTTATATCCTTTCTTTATATATAATACCTCATGTCTATCCTCTTCAATATGTATTGTGTATTGGTCTAAATAAATAAATAAAAATATATGTTTTGGCACACAATACCCTATAACAGCATTTTGAGGGGACAAGTCAAAACAGTTTATGTCCAGAATGGAAGGACTCTGTAGAAAGAGCATGTCTATCCTGATGACAAGCAATTCTGTATTTTAGAAAAAGTCAAAGGGTCTTCTTTGAGGCAAATAAAAGTATGCAACCTGAGCTCTTTTTTTTTCAGCTCTCCAAAGATATAGAGGATGAGTCAATCAGATTGTGAGTCAGTGGTGCAGCAGTTTTGGCAAAGAAACGGGTGGGGTGGGCAGCAAACCCATCAATTTCTATACTCCACTCAGCTGTTCCACACCTGGACAGTTGACTACTCAATTTCTCACATACACTTTATGACATTGACTGGATTTAATGGCTCCACAGCAAACAAAAACATTCAGTTTAATCCTGAGGATAGCAGTTTATGAAGTATAATCTGGACAGGGTCCTGAATGATACATCTGTGCCTTCTGCACCAAACTGGACTAAACCAGCCAGGGCAATTCCATCTTGTCTTCATAATGCAAGGGAAATCACATTCTCTGAAACAATAAATCTTCTCCCCACCCACAAGCAAAATAATAAAAAAGAACCCTTCCAAACTATCTGTTGGCAGCTTACCTGGCCAATGCAATAAGTACATGACAAATCCTACATGCAGAAATGCCAAGTGTTTTATACTGGAATTGAATCTTTCCAACATTTTTTATATTTTTTTACATTGCAAAAAAAGTATCCAGGCAAAATATGTTTTAATGCAAAAATAATAGCACCGATGTTGCACAATAGATTATAGAATTGTAGGATACTTCTATGCCAATTTGTCTTAGAGTCAGCATTACCACTTTTTCATCAGATTTATCCTGATAGGCATCAGATATTCATTTCACCTGCAAAGAACAGAAAATACTTTAAACTCAGAGAAATTTTCTGCTTTTAGATCTAATGAAATTAATAAGTGCAAACCTTGTTCTTTGGACCTAGAAATTATTTCTTGATGGCCCACTCAGTTATGATGTGGGAAAGCATGTACAATAAAACACATTTTCAAATTTTGATTCTTTATTTGTGAAAGGAGTTTGTGGCTCTGATTATGACCATCAAATCCATTAAACAATGGTAGCTCTATTATCATCCTAGGGGGGGAAAAGCTCATATGGTGTTTTAAATTGCATCATAATAACAGTTCTCAAATGGGACTAATTATATGAGAACAATATAATATCACAGTGAAATGTCAATTTTTTTTTAGCATGTTTGCTAAATAGTTCCTATATTATACCCAGGGGTGGGGAGCAGGCAGGACGGGGTAGAACGCAGACCAACCAGCGGAAATGAAGGTGCGTGTGCAGCTCCAGCTGATTGGCTGCTGTCACTTCCTGGATTACTAGTCTGGGCTCGACTCTCCTTTTTTCCTTTCTTGCTGCTGCTGCTGCTGCGTTTGTGCTCCTTGCTTTTTTCCTCTTTCCTCCTTCCTGGCCTTGGACGAGCTTCCCTCTCTCCTGCCCAATTCCCCTCCAGCCTCACGCAGCCACCTCCCACCTGAAGTGCAATCAGAAGGCATGGTTGGAAGTGGCACTGGCAGCATTTATGCTTCTGGCAGCACCTGTTTGTCTAGCTACCCAGCCTGAGGTGGGAGGGTGACCCAGGAAGGAGAGTGCGGGAAACACGAAGCAAATTGTCACCCCAGCGAGCAACACTGGTAAGGTTATAAGTCGAGGACTTAACATTTCCCTTAAACTATGATGATCTTTCAAGCCATTCCCACCTGATCACATGGCCAGGAAGCCACTCCTACCCAGCCACATGACCATTAAGCCACACCCACAAAATAAGCCACACCCACAGTGTGACAGTAAAAATTTCGGCTGCCCATTACTGATTACTCCACTCACTTTTGAAAAAAAGAAGATGGAACTACAAACATTTATTTCTTCATGGACAAGATCCTTATATTGTGCAAGATTCCTTCTCATCTTCCATGCTGTTGAGTATCTTCACAAAATTGTTCTGGAAACTCATTCAGACTCCAAAAGAGTTATCATTATATACAACTATCTCCCACAATGATGACATGAATGATTCCAGGGATTCACTCCAGCAGTGGGTTGCTATCATTATGGTAAGGTTCTACAAACTGGTAGAGGTGATGGAGGCTCCACCCACCTGCCACAGACGCTTCTGTGCATGTGAATGTGTGTGTGAACTGGTAGGGATGGAATTTAAAACCCAGCACTGATTCACTCCCAGCATATGAATTTTCTTTAAAAAGACATTAGGGGAAGATTGGTTTCCTTCCTGCACATCTAGTTCAGGAAAATATTTAAATGAATTAAAATGAGAAGACAAAATAGGATCATATCCTAAATTAGATTACTTCTATTTGGTTGTGGGGGGTTTTTTCTTGGCCTCAGTTGAAGAATATTTTCAGAAGGGGAAGATGGAATTTATAAAATATAAGATATCAAAGCAAATACGTAGGTGATGGAAATATAAATGACTATCTACTGAATCTCAGCGGGGTGGGGGGACAGCACAATTGCTAGGACAGAGAGAGTTGATGTTTCATCTCTTGGATCAACCAGTCCGCAGAAGTCTCCTATTTAACTGGCAAATTCCTTTGGCTCTCCAAGGAAGTCCATGTCATGCTTTGAGAACTATTTAGCCAAAATTGTGACAAGCAAGGAACTCTCCAAGGTTTTGAAAAGGGTAAATGTGGAATAAATAAAGTTTCTAGCAGTAGTAATAAGAAGACAAAGCTGTTGATTCTATTAATGACATGATTCTATTAATGACAATATGATTGGGACATCATATCCAATTACCTGTGATGTAGGTTAAAGCTTGATTAGCTTTATAATACATAAGTAAATATAGTGCTGTCAGAACAATAGGACAATAGATGTCCCATTATAACCAGATTTCTTACTTCCTTTTCAACCATTATATTATTTAACAAAATACATTCCTCCAAATTAGCATTCAGGGTCTGACATAAATCCTTAAGACGCTGAAATTTAATTGATGTTGGAGAAAGGTGTTTTGTATTTAATTTCTTTTGTTTTCCTCATTTTTGACAATCTTACAACTTCATTTGTCATCAAATTGGTTTGGTTTTACCCTACTACTGCTACTGAAATGGCTTCTCTCTGTAACACATATTCTAATGTAATTGTTACACACTACAGTGTCTTTGGTAATTTGCCTCATAATATATTTTAACAGATCCCCACAATGAAATTGTAGAAGGAATCAGTAATTGCATGATGCTGCAAGTGACTTCTTTCTATACTCTCATTTTGACTTTCACAATGAGATTTTCCTAGGTAATGTTCCATTTAATGCTTATGTTTCTATTTTTCGATTGAATAGGTTTTACAAAGAATATTTGGACCAGACTTGCCCTCCTCCCATTCCCTAAAAATCAGCAGGTTAGATTTCAGATTTAAATTCTGAAGTATTATGTAAAGACCCTTAAGAACATATGTTTAAGATTATTATGTTTGAATTCTTTTTCATATCTAACTTAATTTGAAGGAGGGGAACATAGTTCTTTTTCTGCAATGACCGCTGGCCAATGCAGGAGTGTGCAATCAAGTTTGATAGGATATAAATAATATGGACTTTGGAAATATTATATATTGCAATTTAATACTGCTGTCTTAATTTGTGAGGTCTTGGAAGATATCAATATTTCTGAATATTTTCAACTTTGCATCACTTAATATGGAGACAGATGGATCCTTATACAACAATAATGTATCTCTATATTAGATAAGTGATAGATTAGGCACAGCTGATGTCTGTGCAATGATGGGAACATAAAAAATGCTTTATACTGAGTCATTTCACTGGATCATTAATAGCAATATTTATAGCAGTATTTTTTATTTTACATGCACTTTTATGTAAATTCAATATGAAATCAAGAACAAACCTGTAAGGTAAATTGGATCTAAAAAGAAAAACTGGCCAAGAGATTAATGCAAAGACCTTTGGTTGCTAAAGAAGAACTCCAAGAGGAGTATCAAACTCAAGGCCCAGGGGCCAGATTCAGCCCACAGGGAGCTTAGAGCTGACCCATAGGGCCACCCTGGCAACAGCAAAGGACAGGCCCGTAGTGCCTCTGCCAGCAAAAATAGAGCTCCATTTTCCCCAGCAGAGGGTTGCAGGAGGCCATCACAGCCGAAAATGTAGCTCGGCAGCCCATTTTCATTGGCAGAGCTCTTGGGCCACCAGAGGCACCTCTCAACACAAATGGTGTTGAGCTGGCCGTGCTCGCTGGCCTCCAAAGGTCAAACACAACCTTGATGCAGCCCTCAATGAAATCGAATTTGAAATCCCTGAACTAGAGGATGAATCTCCCAAATCACAGTTTGACATCTAAATCACTGCACCACATTGGAACAGAGCTCAGTTAAAACAGGATTGACTGACAATCACTTGATAAGACCACACTTCGAATGTATGTATGTATGTATGTATGTATGTATGTATGTATGTATGTATGTATTTACTTACTTACTTACCATTTACTACTTATTATCTATCTATCTATCATTTATCTATCTATCTATCATCTATCTATCGATCTATTATCTATCTATCGATCTATCTATCATTTATCTATCTATCATCTATCTATCGATCGATCTATTATCTATCTATCTATCTATCTATCTATCTATCTATCTATCTATCTACACTGCTCAAAAAAAATAAAGGGAACACTTAAACAACACAATATAACTCCAAGTAAATCAAACTTCTGTGAAATCAAACTGTCCACTGAGGAAGCAACACTGGTCGACAATCAATTTCACATGCTGTTGTGCACATTCAACTTTGTACAGAACAAAATATTCAATGAGAATATTTCATTCATTCAGATCTAGGATGTGTTATTTGCGTGTTCTATTTATTTATTTATTTATTGTTTGTTTGTTTGTTTGTTTATTAAACTATACACCACCCATCTCTCTGTTACAGCAACTCTGGGGAAGTGGGAGCCTTAGAGCATAATAAAAGGTTTAAGAACATTATGAAACAATTAAAAAAAATAGGAAAGATTAAATAACAACATTTTATGAATAAGAGACAGCTACCTAACTTTATTTGGGGATTGAACTTGAACCATTTACATGCATAGCTACAGTAGTATCGCAGTTTTAGTGAATTGTGTTATCATTTAAATAGTAAATTAAATAATGTTTGTCCAAAAATTCTGGAAAGTAAGAGAGTGCCCACTATACTAGGATGTTAGTGCCAGGTCTAACCATGGAGTACACATTTTTTTTCAAGCAAAGACCACAGTCCTCAAAGTATAGCTTTTATGTTGAATTCACCCACTTATTCCTGGCCAGTATAAGACTCAGTATAAGCCACCATATCTAATTGCACTTTACTTATATGCAATCAGTATATTTAGTAATTTAATGGCATGTTTAAGGCATTGAGTAGAAGAAAAACTTTAGTTGAGTTGCGATTTGTAGTGTCATTCAGAAGGTTCATTCACTGTTATTGTTGCACTTCAGGCTTGCGAGTTCTGCATTTTCAAGCAAATAAATTTGTTTTTCACTGTGTCGATGAAAATAGAATTAGCTTGGTTTTTGCATCCCTCCCACAACAACTGAGGTGTAATTTGCTTGTAAAATAATGCATCAATGTACATGTCTGTATTTGAAGTTCAATGACATATCAGCATAAAAAACAAATGTACAAAAACAGTTAAAATGTTAAGTGTTGTTAAAAATCACAATTCAACACCAATATGGAACAGTAGAACAGATTGGTAAATATAACTAAGTAACACAGGTTGGAGATAGATTGTACGATCACTCTCTCAGGCTGCAAAGTTTCTCACATCAGCCTTGCAAATTCCATCATTAACTCACAGAAGATTTATTTATTTTATTTATTTATTAGATTTGTATGCCGCCCCTCTCCATAGATTTCTGGGCGGCTCACAACAACAATAAAACTATTCAAGACAAATCTAATAATTTAAAAACATTAAAAAACCCGTTATTAAAGCAGACATACACACAAACAAACATACCATACATGAATTGTATAGGCCCGGAGGAGATGTCTCAATTCCCCCATGCCTGATGGCAGAGGTGGGTTTTAAGGAGTTTACAAAAGGCAAGGAGGGTGGGGCAGTTCTAATCTCAGGGGGGAGCTGGTTCCAGAGGGTCGGGGCTGCCACAGAGAAGGCTCTTCCCCTGGGACCCACCAAACGACATTGTTTAGTCGACGGGAGAAGGTCAACTCTGTGGGACCTAATCGGTCGCTGGGATTTGTGCGGCAGAAGGTGGTCCTGGAGATATTCTGGTCCGATGCCATGAAGGGCTTTAGATGGAACCTCAAAGAATCAAAATAAACTAGAATGATGTTACCTCGGAATAAAATATGGTAGGATGTAATCTATCTTATCTGGATTTCTCTTTCAATTAACAACATCTTCATGAAATAAAATGAGCATATTTATTTAGAGTACACCCACAGCAGGTATTTTTATGGTGCTTTTTTGAAAAATTACTAAACTTTGTACTATTCCTTTACCGGGTTGTCATTTATTCAAAATTGGGGTTGTTTGGGGATATTTTGTGAGCATTTAGACAACTTAGTAGTCTCCCTGCTCCTTCGCTTTACAACAATACAACATGAATGGGCACTGGGATTTTGCTTGCTCCTGAAGCAGCCTGGCCCGATGATTAGAACCAACATCAGAATTTAAATTTATTGGCAGAATTCTTTGGAGAAGGCTTTTTGCCACCGGCCTGAACAAGGTCCAACTTGGGCTCATCAGTAATTGCTCACAAAAGACATGGGGGGATATTTATTAATTAATTAATGGCACAAAAACAGAACAATCTCTACCTACAGAAGATTGTGTGCATATGGGTCTGCTGTCAGTACAAAGAAATAATATTTGGAAACCTATTAAAGAAAACAGGGTCTCAGCTTCTGACAAAAGGAGAGAGACGATTGGAAACAAAAATCCCACATCTCTGAGCTCCTCTAAGATAACTTCTTTGCTTTGAGAGAATATTTCACAAAACATTTTATTCTTTAGAAGATGCCAAAAATACCCCACCAACCTTCACCAACTGAAAATGCAAGACTTGGCACTTTAATAAAACAGGAAAACAAAAATACTTAATCTTCTTAACTGGTAAATCTTTGAGCCAGGCGTCACATTGTTGCTCTATAATAAAAGGGATTGCTTTGCAGTAATTTGGGCAGTTAAGAATTCTGTGCATGCTCAAAATCATGACATTTCAAGGACAATAAAGTTGGCTGGCTGTTAGCCCTTGGCTGTACAAAATAGGAGGGGGAAAGCTGGTTTTAGCAGCTAGTTATTCAGACCGCATTATAAAACACATTTCCAAACAGAGACTGTATATTCTGCTCTTCCAAAAGACGCAGATATTTTTAATTTAGCATATTAACAGGAATTATTTAACAAAGGTCAGTGGATGCAAAGCACTTTCTATATATTACATTATGACTGTTCTGAATGTGACATCAAAGAACAAGGGACAAAAGATATTCCTGCAGAAGCATAATTATACAGTTTGCAGGAGCAGAAATTTGCACGAAAAACATGTTTTCATGACTTAGGTTGTGTGCCTACAGAACACAAGCAAACTGGAAGAGAATTAAAATTGATAGAGCCATGTTTTCATGAGAGGGGCATCAACCGAATGTCTCTTTCTGAAGTTCAGAAGTCACAATGACTTCTATATAAGGTTGTTTCAGACTGTTCCAGGTTCCTCTAAACCAGTGTTTCCAAACTTGAAGATATTTGGACTTCAACTCCCAGAATTCCCCAGCCAGCGAATGCTGGCTGGGGAATTCTGGGAGTTGAAGTCCAGATATCTTCAAGTTGCCAAGGTTGGGAAACACTGCTCTAAACAATGATGCAAAGAAGGAGTGCTTCCCAAGGGTTCTTTCATGTTTGTTTGTTTTTTTCCGAACAGGAAGAAATCAACTCTAATGGGCTTCCACTTGTTGAACAATATCTTGCTTCTAGTCTTTGCATTCTTTCCTCTGATGAAAGAGTAAGTTTTCCTACCCAGATTACAGATTGAAATGGATAAGTCTATACGGAATGTCACAAAAATGATAAAATCAGGTGGCAGGTTGGGGCTGTAAATACAATCCTTTATAGGTTTTTTGAGATGTAAGTTGTGTTAAGATTTGAGGATGTACATCTAAATCTTTCTGGGTTTATTAAATGGAATGAGGGGTGGGTTCCTCCTGGTTTGGATCACCTGAAATGTTAGCGACCCGCTGGTGACATGACAATGGCATTACAGATCCGGTTTGGTTGGTGCTGGTCCATGGGCTGATAAAAGGGAGGAGAGCCTGTGGCTTAGAGGGTAAAAGCACTGCCTAGCAAGGCAAAAGTGGCCCAGGTTCAAATCTTCGAAGGGTATGGCTAACTGAGGAGAGCCAAAAAAGTTTGAAATAGATCTATAGTCTTCTTTTATTTCTTTATCTTCTTTGCAAGTTTGAAAAATTTGATTTGGTGTCTGGATGGCCCCTGGAGTGGGGATGAAAGGCAAAAAGAAGCAGTATGCTATCTCCCATATTTGGGCATGCCAGATGACTCGACAGAATATTTATTTTATTTTATTTATTTATTGGATTTGTATGCCGCCCCTCTCCGTAGACTCGGGGCGGCTAACAACAGTAATAAAAAAAAACATCATGCAAATCCAATACTAAAAACAACTAAAATACCCTTATTATAAAACTAAACATCCATACAAACAAACATACCATGCATAAATTATAAAGGCTTAGTGGGAAAGAATGTCTCAATTCCCCCATGCCTGACGACAGAGGTGGGTTTTAAGGAGCTTACGAAAGGCAAGGAGGGTGGGGGCAATTCTAATCTCTGGGGGGAGTTGATTCCAGAGGGTCGGGGCTGCCACAGAGAAGGCTTTTCCCCTGGGCCCCGCCAAGCGACATTGTTTTGTTGACGGGACCTGGAGAAGGCCCACTCATGCAGCAGAAGGCGGTCTCATAGATACCTTGGTCTGGTGCCATGAAGGGCTTTATAGGTAATGACCAACACTTTGAATTGTGACCGGAAACTGATCGGCAACCAATGCAGACTGCGGAGTGTTGGTGTTACATGGGCATTTTTGGGAAAGCCCATGATAGCTCTCGCAGCTGCATTCTGCACGATCTGAAGTTTCTGAACACTTTTCAAAGGTAGCCCCATGTAGAGAGCATTACAGTAGTCGAGCCTCAAGGCGATGAGGGCTTGAGTGACTGTGAGCAGTGACTCCCGGTCCAAATAGGGCCGCAACTGGTGCACCAGGCGAACCTGGGCAAACACCCCCCTCGCCACCGCTGAAAGATGTTTCTCTAATGTGAGCTGTGGATCAAGGAGGACGCCCAAGTTGCGGACCCTCTCCGAGGGGGTCAATATTTCCCCCCCAGGGTGATGGACGGACAGATGGAATTGTCTTTGGGAGGCAAAACCCACAGCCACTCCGACTTATCAGGGTTGAGTTTGAGTCTGTTGACACCCATCCAGGCCCCAACAGCCTCCAGGCACCGGCACATCACTTCCACTGCTTCATTGACTGGACATGGGGTGGAGATGTAAAGCTGGGTATCATCAGCGTACTCATGATACCTCTCCCCATGCCCTTGGATGATCTCGCCCAGCAGTTTCATGTAGTTATTAAGTAGCAGGGGGGAGAGGACTGACCCCTGAGGTACCCCACAAGCGAGAGACCTCTGGGTCGACCTCTGATCCCCCACTAATACCGACTGCGACCGACCGGAGAGGTTAGAGGAGAACCACTGAAGAACAGTGCCTACTACCCCCAACCCCTCCAGCCGGCGCAGAAGGATACCATGGTTGATGGTATCGAAAGCCGCTGAGAGGTCAAGGAGCACCAGGACAGAGGATAAACCCCTGTCCCGGGCCCACCAGAGATCATCCATCAACGTGACCAAAGCAGTTTCATGCTGAATATGTGTGTGTGTGTGTGTGTGTGTGTGTGTGTGTGTGTTGAATATATATATATATTCAAATTCAATATTCAAATTCAGCAAAAACATGTGACACATACAGATATAGTTTGTCAGCTATCAATAAATTAACTGCCTTGGAAATGGCCCTGGGTTGGGCCGAGAGGCAAAAAAGGAGCTGTGATGTTCCTTCAATATATCACGGTGATTCGACACAAAAATATGTAACCCTTCCCTGGTGCAGAGCTGAAGGGATTGGATACTGTAGCCTAGAGGTTAATTCTCTGCCTTACAAGGCAAAGGTTGCAGGTTCAAATCCCAGTGAGGGTATGGCTAGCTGATGAGGTCAAAATAAGGCTGAAATAGATCTATCCTACTCTCCCTTAATTTTCAAAATCAGCAAAAACATGTGACATATATATATATGTGTGTGTGTGTGTGTGTGTGTGTTTTCTGTTGGGTCACCCTGGTATATTGAAGGAACGTCACAGCTCCTATTTGCTCCTATATAAGCTTCATCAAAGTGACATCTATCATGTTTGCAACTTCCAATGTGCTGAGTCCCATCCTTGTCCGTTCTTGATTTTTTTTAAAAAGCCTTTACCATTTAAGCTTTGGTGTGTGGGGGAAATAACTCTATAAAGGCTGCCGTCTCCCATTTTCTTTTGCTCAACTCTATCTAAACCCAGCATTTTGAAGGAAAGGCTGAAATGGAAACATAATGGGGTTTTATTACCTTTCAGTCCCCTGAGGATGACGACTGTGGAACTAGGACACACAGCCTTTCTCTTAATTAAATTTCAGCGTGCCTGAATGAATAGCTGAAGCTAGATTAAATAATAGATATTCAGTCTACTATTTCACATTCGACATTCTTTTAACTCAACAGGATTCCCCTGACTTGGAAAGACTTAATTGCACGTCCCTTTTTTGGTGTAGGGGAGGGGGGCTCATCAAGGACAATGCCAGGGTTCATGTTTTTCAGACAGCAAAGCATATAAATAAAAACAGGTGAGGAAATTTTGTCCAAAAGTGTTTGGCCTTTCTTGAGCTTGAAGGTTAATAAATTGCAAAATGATTGCTGCAAAAAAAAATATATGGAAACGGGTCCGTAGGGATTCTCATTTTGTCTCTCACTACAAGCAGTTAACTGACAGCCATTCCTTCAGTTCTCATTTTGAGAAGGCACCCAATTTCATTGACTTGATTTGCCACATAACTGTTGATCCCTTATGGTTCTTGTTGACTAGGTTTTATAAAAATGAAAGTTATCAGCAGTAAACTTGACCTGCTGATCCTTGGATTTTATTTATTTATTTGTGGGAAGGGGCAGACAGTCAAGGGAAATTAAACTGAAGCAGCTGATGTTTTGTCTAATAATACAGCACCAATAAGAATTTTCATACACACACACACACACACACACACACACTGAAACCCTAAAGGGCACAATAGACTTATAACAACTTTCAAACCTTGCAGAAGGCATCTCTTGCTTTAATAGGAAATATTACAGAAAACCAAAGCTAATAAAGTTTTCCAACCATTCAGGGGAAGACAGGAAGACAAAATAACTTCTGCTGAAGAAATTTCACTTCTTGCGCTGACTGTTCATCTGTGCATTTCCTTACTTTGGAGCCAATGAGAGAGAGAGAGCCTCTGGAAGTGACTACAAATCCATTTTCAAGAAGAACCATAAGCAAGTTCATATAAAGATGGCTATCAACATTTAGCCCATCAACTTTTAGAAAGAGTCAACTGCTTTTTTCCTAGGTCTGAGACTATTGCAGGACAAGGAATCCTCTTTTTAAAAATGCAAGAATAGAATAGAATACAATACAATACAATAGCATTATTTATTGACCGTGTGATTGGACACACAAGGAATTTGTCTGTGGTCCATATGCTCTCAGTGTACATAAAAGAAAAGATACATTTTGAATGCCAAAAGGGATCAAGGATTCCAGGTTTTAAAAAAGGATCCCAGATGAATCATGTTTTGTGTTTCCACACAGTTTTGAATGAATATGCTATCCAAGATAATGTTACCTATTTTTTATACTAGTTGTTCACAATGATTAATTCTCAAGGCAACATATAACTAAACCCCAAATAAACTCCCAAGTCTGTAAACATCAAGCCTAAAGAAACATAACACAACAACCTACTAAAAACCAATAGAGGCATCCCAGTACATTTTTTTAAAGAATCCAAAATGGGACACACAACTAGACTTGTTCTGTCTAACACGGCAAACAAGCAGCAATTAACTTCCAATTAGGGCTCAGACACAGGTTTTGAAGTGAAATAGTCTATTGTACAATCAGGTTTGTTGAAAAACACAAATTAAAACAAAGGAATGTCCTTTGGCTGCCGAAATTCAAAGCGAGTGGCAGAAGTGATAAGCAAGATTTCAAAACAAAGTTTTCAAAGCAAAATTACTCACAGACTTCTTAATACTATATTGTTCTGAACTGCAGAAAGATATATTTGTATGAAAGGCAAAAACTCTTAATATGCTCTTTTCCTTCAAAGGGTCAAACATTGATTTTATGCAAAGGGAACCTCCCAATCTCTTCCCCTTTTATACACCCTGGAATTATAGACTGCACATAGCTGTACTCAAGTCCACCTTATGAGTCTACGTAACTATTCTTGCCTCCCCTGCATCCTTCTCACTCTTGCATCCAGGATAGGGTCCCTCACCTCCTCTTCCTCATCAGAACTAGACAAAGCCTCTGTTGGGGGTTCTATAGTCTCTGCAGGACCTTCACACTCTATCTCTCCCTTCTCCTCACTGTCTGACTCCTCTGACAGCCAACCCAAATGGACCCGGTTCATCTGGCTCAATGTCTGTTATCAAAGGACCTGACTGTGATCCAACCACAACAGACTTTGACTAATTTTGGGAGTTGGGGGGAGAAATTGGTGGTAGGTGTTCCCTCTTCTGGGGAAAACATTTGGGGATGAGGGACCTATTGCTGAAATTACCATTCTTCAGCACTCAAAGCAATCTCTCTTATTATGAGGAGTCAGGAATGAATAATAGAAGACATGAATCAGTTAAGGTTGCTACCAGAAAAATGATGATCTGAGAAAGTAATACAAGATCGGTGTGACAAACCATAAGTATATGACTAAGTCTTGTGCTGTCGCAATGCATTAGCCAAAAACTTGGCTAATTTTCCATTTGGAACTTTGAAAAGACAATCAAGTCAAGATTATTTTATGATGACTAGAACAAAAGCTATTACTGCTATTATTTGTGCATGTTTATAATTGACTCAATCTTTATAAACTATATAGAAGGGAAATATCCAGTACCTGAAAAAAATTATTTGATAGCAGGTCTCCAACTGGTTAGAAAATCCAAAAGGAAACATTTGAATGAACAAATATAATTTTTCCCAGGCTTGGACTAAGAAAATGTCTGTGAATGAAAGGTCAAGAGATTCTAAGTAGCAGTGGAGTCATTTTACTCACTGCAACCTCATATACAGTTAAACTAGTTGTAACAAATGAGGGTTGCAGCCTCTTGAACAATTAATATATTTAAAATATTAGCTACCGCATGTCTAAGAAAATTATTCTACCTTCTTTTCCCCCCCTCTTAAACTAGTTGTTCTAAATTTAAGTCACTGCTATTAAAATATTAGAAATAAATTATATAATAAAATTCCATTGATAAGGGGGAAATGATTCCATAACACTTTGAATTATTATAATTATTGGTCCTACATGATTCTCTTTTGATTTCCAAACTGTGAGTTATCTATTGAAAGCAATCATCTCCATGAAAGGTCATTTAGAAAGAAAGGTCAACTTTCTTTAATTTCTTAATGTAAAACAGATGTAACTGTGAACATTACGGCATATTATTTGGACTCCAGTTACAAACTAGACAGAAAGATAAATAAATGCCAGGAAATATGAAAGTGCTCTTCATCCTCTGGACGATGAACAAGGTTACTGTCTCCTTTAAAAGTTTGGGGAAAGATTGGATTTGCAACTTGGAAGTGATTGTAAATCCTGCTCTGTTTTCAGGCAGCATTGGTTTCACAAAGGGTCTTTCCTCACTTTGAGTAGCGAATCAGAAACTCTGTTTTTTAAAAAAAGATGGCCTAGAAAAAGATTGATGTCATCTCGGCTTGATGGCTGCCATGTAATGTACTTATGTCTACCTTTGAAAAGGGTTGGAAACTTCGAGCTCTTCAAAGTACAGTCATCTGATGGTATAACTGACATTGACAATAAAGAAACGATTTCCCTGGTGTTCAAAAACCCTTGCGGGGATGAGTGTGGGTAGAGGGGTGTGTGTGTTCAGTTCAAGGCAACTTGGCAAAGAATGAAAACAATGTGAAGCAAAAGACATCCTGTTACTTCACTTCTAAAGGTTTCGGAATAAATCTCCCAAACGAATGGTTCTTTTAGTGCAGGTAAGCTGGTCTAAGGCATGCGGCAATGTTTCAAGTTATGCGTATTTCAGAGAGAAAAGGTGAGAAAGTGAGATAAATGGTAATAAGAGGTTTCCAAGGAGAGAGGTTTTGCAGCATTGTACAGTTCATAAATCCAGACTGTGAACAGCTGAGAAGGGAGTGTCACTGGTCCTGCAAATTCCTCTGCTCAAAAGTTCAATAGATTAACTCTCCAGTCATCTCAGGTCTTTTAAAGGACTTTTCTCTTTTTACGACCCAATTAGCTTTACATGTTAATAAGACCTTTTCTTCCTTATAAAACTGTGCAAATTTTTCCCCACATCTTGGGTGATACACATTTCACATATAATTTCACTGCCCCGGGATGATTTGTGAGTATATATTGCCTCTGAGAAGATGGTAATTTACAGGTGATTGTTTGGAGGAGTTCAAATTACCAGCACTCATATATATGGATATATGAATAAAAAATGAAGCTTCTCGAGAGATTTTGCACAAACAGTTTTCTTGGAAAGAAAGAGAGCTCTCAATAAAAACAAATCTTCTTTGTATCTCTTGCCTCGGTATAAAGTATTGATAGATTCCTTCAGACATTCATTTCTGTTCAGCATTCCGAAATGTTTCCCCTAATATTTTATCTTTTCTCCATCATCATATAAATCCTCATGTAGCTTAGTTCCTAGGAATAAAGAGACGGCGTGACGCAGTGGTTAGAGTGCAGCACTGCAGGCTACTTCAGCTAACTGTTAGCTGTAGTTCAGCAGTTCAAATCTCACTACTGGCTCAAGGTTGACTCAGCCTTCCATCTTTGTGAGGTGGTTAAAATGAGGACCCAGATTGTTGGGGGCAATATGCTGATTCTGTAAACCACTTAGGGAGGGCTGTCAAAGCATTATGAAGCGATATATAAATCTAAATAGAAACATAGAAACATAGAAGTCTGACGGCAGAAAAAGACCTCATGGTCCATCTAGTCTGCCCTTATACTATTTTCTGTATTTTATCTTAGGATGGATATATGTTTATCCCAGGCATGTTTAAATTCAGTTACTGTGGATTTATCTACCACAACTGCTGGAAGTTTGTTCCAAGGATCTACTACTCTTTCAGTAAAATAATATTTTCTCATGTTGCTTTTGATCTTTCCCCCAACTAACTTCAGATTGTGTCCCCTTGTTCTTGTGTTCACTTTCCTATTAAAAACACTTCCCTCCTGGACCTTATTTAACCCTTTAATATATTTAAATGTTTCGATCATGTCCCCCCTTTTCCTTCTGTCCTCCAGACTATACAGATTGAGTTCATTAAGTCTTTCCTGATACGTTTTATGCTTAAGACCTTCCACCATTCTTGTAGCCCGTCTTTGGACCCGTTCAATTTTGTCAATATCTTTTTGTAGGTGAGGTCTCCAGAACTGAACACAGTATTCCAAATGTGGTCTCACCATCATTCTATATAGTGGGATCATAATCTCCCTCTTCCTGCTTGTTATACCTCTAGCTATGCAGCCAAGCATCCTACTTGCTTTCCCTACCGCCTGACTGCACTGTTCACCCATTTTGAGACTGTCAGAAATCACTACCCCTAAATCCTTTTCTTTTGAAGTATTTGCCAACACTGAACTGCCAATACAATACTCAGATTGAGGATTCCTTTTCCCCAAGTGCATTATTTTACATTTGGAAACATTAAACTGCAGTTTCCATTGCTTAGACCATTTATCTAGTAAAGCTAAATCATTTACCATATTACAGACGCCTCCAGGAATATCAACCCTATTGCACACTTTAGAGTCATCGGCAAATAGGCAAACTTTCCCTACCAAACCTTCCCCTATGTCACTCACAAATATATTAAAAAGAATAGGACCCAGAACAGATCCTTGTGGCACACCGCTTGTAACCTGACTCTGCTCAGAATACTCGCCATTAACAATAACTCTCTGATGTCTACGCTTCAGCCAGCTGAAAATCCATTGAACTATCCAGGGATTAAGTCCAATCTTCACTAATTTATCTATCAGCTCTTTATGTGGAACCGTATCAAAGGCTTTGCTGAAGTCCAGGTAGGCAATATCCACGGCACCACCTTCATCCAACACCTTTGTGACATAGTCAAAGAAATCAATGAGATTAGTCTGACATGATTTGCCTTCAGTAAAGCCATGCTGATTTGGGTCTAATAAGTTATTGTTTTTTAGGTGCTGATTTATCCTCTTTTTGAGTAGAGTCTCCATCATTTTAACTACAACTGATGTCAAGCTAACTGGCCTGTAGTTACCAGCTTCTTCTCTACTGCCCTTCTTGTGAATAGGCACAACACTGGCCATTCTCCAATCCTCAGGAACTTCTCCTGTTAACAAGGATTGGTTAAACAAATCAGTCAGGGGGGTAGCAATGACAGATCTGAGTTCTTTAAGAACTCTGGGGTGGATGCCATCTGGACCCATTGCCTTATTTATCTTTAATCGTTCAAGTTCTTCTAAGACATCGGCTTCTAAGATCACTGGAGCTGAATCCGTACAGCTGGAAGCAATGCTATATCCCTCTATAGTATTATTTTGTAAGGTGTCTTTTGAGAAAACTGAACAGAAGTAGCTATTGAAATGGTCAGCTATTGAAATGCTATTGCTATTGCTAATAAAGACATCCTACTATCAGAAAGATGTCTAGGCTGCGAGAATGGGACATGATTAGAGGTGGTATTCTAGTTATGACCACAACTGAGCCCAAAACGTCTGTTGCTAAGTGAGATATTTGCTGAGTTTTGCCTCATGTTACAACCTTGTAAAATGACTACAGCTGTTAAGTGAATCCCTGCAGTTGTTGAGTTAGTCACATGACTGTTAAGAGACTCTGACTTCCCCATTGACTTTGCTTGTCGAAAGGTCACACAAAGTGATTACGTGAGACCCTGCAACTGTCATAAACATGAGTAAGATGCCAAGTGTCCACCTCTGCCTCTTCATTCTCTCTGCTAGCAGAAGTCGGAGATGAAAATGCAGTTACTTTGCTGGGTGTTTTTCTGCATTCCCATCCTAATTCCGCCACAGCCACCACTTCCCAGTTGCTGTGGGGAAGGTGATGCTTGTGGCAGGATGCTCCTCAATGCGTGGAGGCAGGACGCTGCAGTTTCTTTCACTGCCTGTCAGCTGTGGGCGGAGAGGAGCAGAGCAAATCTGCCAGCTTTACTCGTGACCATCACTGGCCTTTCTCCCTGCCTCTCCTGGCCAATGTTGCTCATGAGTAAATTGCAGCTGGGATCTCCCGCATGCTTCCCTCGCAGGCAAGGTCGGCTGGAGGAAACACAAGGAAAAGACTTCGGTGCCACAATCTCCCACATGCTTCCCTCGCAGGCCAGGTCGGCTGGGGGAAACACATGGGAAGGTGCCATGATCTCTCATACACTCTTCTCCCTCCCCTTGTGCCTTGGTCCACCCTCTGCTGGTATTACCTCTCCACCAGCTCTAGAACCGTGTTTCACAACCTCTATAATTTTAAATGTCCAGTTTTCAACTCCCAAAATTCCATGCTGGTTTAGATTCCACATTTCATAAAGCTTGCTAAGGATGAAAAACAGTGGTCTAGAACAGTGATTTTCAGCCTTTTTTGAGCCGCGGCACATTTTTTACATTTACAAAATCCTGGAGCACACCATCAACCAAACTGACACAAAATGACACTCTAACACAGTACAGGTAGTCCCAGGTTACGTTGTTGGCGACGTATGACGTTTCGTCATTACGACGACCCAGGGACAGCTTCGAAGCCACCGCTGCTGCCGCTGCCTCCATTCGGGCGAAGGGATCTCCATGGTGGGCGGAGGCTTCGGAGACCCCGCGGAGATCCCCTCGCCTGAACGGAGGCAGAGGTGGCTTCAAGGGACCAACAGCCGGTCCTTCTCGGCGCTGCATTGCTGCAGCCTCCGAGCCTCTCCACCAGCTTTAGAACCGTGTTTCACAACTTCTATAATTTGAAATGTCTGGTTTTCAACTCCCAAAATTCCATGCTGGTTTGGAGACCCCGCGGAGATCCTCTCACCCGAATGGAGGCAGTGGCGGCTTCAAGGAACCAACAGCCGGTCCTTCTCGGTGCTGCATTGCTGCAGCCTCCGAGGCTGCCGCCGCCGCCACTGCCACCTCTGTTAGGGGGAGGGGATCTCCACGGTGGGCGGCCTTGGAGGCTACAGCAATGCAGCCCCAAGAAGGACCGGCTTCAAGGAACCAACAGCCGGTCCTTCTTGGTGCTGCGTTGCTGCAGCCTCCGAGGCTCCCACCACGGAGATCCCCTCACCCGAACGGAGGTGGCGGTGGCAGCCTCGGAGGATGCAGCAATGCAGTGCCGAGAAGGACCAGTTGTTGGTTCCTTGAAGAAGCCGCCGCCGCTGCTGTGTAAGTCGGAACAGTCATGTAAATCAGAATATTCCGACTTACACCAAACTCGGCTTACAACGGGCCGTGGGAACAGATCCCCGTCGTAAGTCGGGGACTACCTGTACATATTATACATATAGTTCATAATATAGTTTCTAAATGTATTTATACTCACTTAGTGTGAATAGGATAGACATAACCAACTGAGGCTGAGGCTTCATCTAGTGGTGGCAACATTTACCTCCAGTCCTGTCCAGGATTAGAAATCGGGACCATGGGGAGGAGTAGCAGCTTCAACTACTCACCATGGCCATACAATGACAAGTGCGCAGCAGCCCGAGCAGGGACCTTCCTGGCTGAGGATGAGAGGAGGCCTGCTATTGGTTCATCACTAGTGGTCGGGATGAATCCTAGAAGGTGATTGGTCAGTGAGCATTCCCTGTGCCTCCACTCTTCCTGTCACTAATAGCTGGAGGAATTCTGAGGGGAATGTTTATGTTCGGATGGAGGCGACTGGCGGCACACCTGATCATGTCTCATGGCACACTAGTGTGCCATGGCACACTGGTTGAAAAACATTGGTCTAGAACAATTGCCTTCCTTAGACTTAATCTCCTTCTTTTCCTTTTCCTCCTTCTCCTTCTCTCTCTCTCTCTCTTTCTCTTCTCTGTAAATATTTGTCAGTTCTTTCCTGTGTTCCACATTCCCTTCGTCATTCTTACAATAAACCAGGGGTGGGTTCTAACTTACCTCACTGCCAGTGGGTGCGCCTCGCGGGTGACTGCATGTGCCATGCCCAAAAATCCTGAAAAAAAATTTTTAAGCCCAAAAAAAGGTGGTGATTGCATGCACATTGCCAGAAACTCGGTTTCTGCACATGCTCAGAAGAATTTTTTAAAAATTTTTAAATGTCCAGAAAAACTTTAAAAAGCGAAAACAAGATGGTGACTGTATGCCAGAAACTCGGCTTCTGCACATGCTCAGAAGAAAAACAATTAAATTTAAATTTAAAAAATATTTATTTATTTATTTATTTTAATATGGTGGCGTCCACAGACCAGCACTAACTGAACCAGTTCTGTGACATCATTGTGATGTAACTAGCAGGTCGCTACCGGTTCGGGTGAACTAGTCCGAACTAGGAAGAACCCACTGCTGCAATAAACATTCTAGGCCCATCCAAAGCATTTCTCCCTTTCTTTCTTATCTGTAAGAAATAGATTCCAGAGTTTAAAATTGATTAAATTGAGAAAATTAAGCAGCTTATTCAAGTCTGCGCAGCTTATTTTGATAGTGCTATTTGTGCTACTTGACTGCAGCATTGTTTTGTTTCAAGGCTGAAAGCCGCACCCCTATGCACACCTGCCAAATGTAACTGATTTGTTTAGTGGGGTATTTGTGTTAATAATCTTTTTGACAGAGCAATTTTAAGATTATTGGAATCACTGGGTTCATACTTTAATTGTGTCTTTCAAACTGTGCAATCTGGGTTAACTAATTTTATATGATCCTTTAGTCCTTAAAAACGTTTGAATGCTATCATAAGCCGCACATACACACACACACACAGAGATATTTTTAAAGTTGATTGAAAGGGTTTCTGTTTTTCTATAAAAATTAGCACAATCTATATGCCAGAGAAACTGTTATCTACTTGAAAAGAATATTTCTGAAGAGTGAGATTACCTGATCCATAAACCATTAATAAAGCTCAATTCAATATATGCATTCCCTGGGAGTCAGAAGTAGATTTATTGCTTTTATTGCCTATACAATCTCTTGTGACAGTCAAAAAAAAGAGAGAAGCAAGATTGCTGAGCTTGTTTTAGCCGGTGAGCAGAGAAAAAAAAAACCTGGACAGGTTCTTGCATATCATTGATTGCCTGGTCACCAGATAATGATTCAGATTCGCAGAGAGATCTGCAAAAGTCGATGGTTTATTACTGCCTTGTACCTCTATATTAACCAGCTCATTATCATCCCAAATGAAATATAAATCTGGCAGTAGCCCGTTGCTTTAATCTGCACGCTAGTTTCTCCGCC
This sequence comes from Erythrolamprus reginae, assembly GCF_031021105.1. NCBI lineage: Eukaryota > Metazoa > Chordata > Lepidosauria > Squamata > Dipsadidae > Erythrolamprus > Erythrolamprus reginae. The sequence goes on from NC_091950.1 coordinate 123,510,288, forward strand.
ATCTTTATCCTGTAAATCTTACCCCCTATATAAAATGAACAAATGTACAATTATCAGGTTCTTGAACAGGAGTCAATTACAGGAAATATATTTCTTTGGTTTGGGGGAGGAAGAGACAAGGTATTCCTAATTTCATACTCCTGCAAATCACTTCCTTGCTTGTACAAAACATCTATTGGCAGAATCACACAGGGAAGCCTGAAGGTTCAGGAAAGGATTTCAGAGATAAATGATGGCTATATAAATAATACTATGACTCATTGGTGAAATCCATTTACCTTTCCTACCCAATCAGAAGCATGCACACACCACCGTTGCATGCGCTTTTGTATTCTCTGTGCATGCGCAGAAGGCTTTGTGCATGCCAGAGGGTTAAAAACAGGAAATGGCGACATCCAGGTGAGTGGGCGGAGTCATTGCTCACAGTCGCTCATGCCCTCATCACCTCGAGGTTCGATTACTGCAACACTCTCTACATGGGGCTACCTTTGAAAAGTGTTCGGAAACTTCAGATTGTGCAGAATGCAGCCGCGAGAGCTATCGTGGGGCTTCCTAGATTCGCCCATGATTCTCCCACACTCCGTAGCTTGCACTGGCTGCCGATCACTTTCTGGTCACAATTCAAAGTGTTGGTGATGACCTTTAAAGCCCTACATGGCATCGGACTAGAATACCTCCAGAGCCGCATTCTACCACACGAATCCCAGTGGCCGATAAGGTCCTACAGAATTGGCCTTCTCCGGGTCCCATCGACTAAACAATGTCGTTTGGCGGGGCCCAGGGGAAGAGCCTTCTCTGTGGCGGCCCCAGCCCTCTGGAATCAACTCCCCCCAGAGATTAGAATTGCCCCCACCCTCCTTCTATTTCGCAAATTACTTAAGACCCACCTGTATTGCCAGGCATGGGGGAACTGAGACATCTCCCCCAGGCTTTTATATTTCACGTTTGGTATGTGTGTGCTGCATGGTTTTAAATGATGTCAATGCAGTGATGTCAGCTGGAAATGTACATTGAGGAGTGTTTCCCTTTCATGTCAGTGCACGGAATCCTTTTGTTGCATGTGGAGTGGGATTTTCAAGTGGTGGACAATTCACCTTCAGTTGTTCAAGAGAATTAGGAAAGGCAGAATGCTAAATACTGATCATATCATATAAGTGCAGCTTTATCTTGACCTTCTGTGGTTGCTATCTCTGAGTAAAAGTAGCAATATTGTCGGTTCCAGGAACATAACTCATAAGACCCATTTTTTGTTGTTGTTTTAAGGCTAATTTAATGCACTTTATGACCCAGTAACTGGCACAGAAATTGCAAATAATTGATTCTTTCTGAGTAACCATTACAATTTATTCGACACAACAATAAGCCCTGCTTTTATTTCAAAATATATCACCTAGCAATCTTTTACCTTGCAATTCAACCTACCTGCCCTAATTAGACCTGCTTCAATTCCTGAGAGAAAGTAGATCAACCTGATGTGCACCATAACTGGGATCCCTGTGGTCAAGCTTAATTTATGGTTGGTTCTTGTTTGAGGTAGGTTCTTGTTTAGCCAACAGATTGTCATTGACCAGTCTGTCAATCTGATGATTTTGTTTGTAATTTCGTTCCCCTTTTCTGAAATATTCTTTTTCTTTGTCAGAAAAGAAAACAAAACAAAAAGGGAGCAGCGGAGTGAGTGAAGGAAGGAAGGAAGGAAGCAGTGAAGGGCTCCACTTACTTTTTCCTACCAGTACCAGGTTCCTGAGGCAGCACGCGCACATCCGACATGTGTGTGAATGCCCCTGTGTGAGATTTTGCTTCTGCGCATGTACCCAAAGCAAAATCTTGTGCGATAATACTCACACAGCCGAGATTTTGGCAATTTTTCCCTTTTTTATTTTTTATTTTTTTGCTTTTGTGTTGAATTTCGAAGCCCACTGAAAAGTCTTAATGGATCACCGATCCCATTTGTACTGGGTGGGGCCCATTACAGGAAGGAAGGAAGGAAGGAAGGAAGGAAGGAAGGAAGGAAGGAAATTAAAGAGAGAGAAAGAGAAAAAAGAATGAAGAGAGTGAGAGAAAGAAGAGAGAAAGAGAAAGAAGAGAGAGAGAAAGAAAGGAGCAAGAAAGAATGAGAGAGAGAGAAAAGAGAGAGAGAAAGAGAAAGAAAGAATGAAAGAGAGAAAGAGAAAGAGAAGGCGAGAGGAGGAAGGAAGGAAGGAAAGAAAGAAAGAAAGAAAGAAAGAAAGAAAGAAGCGAGCTTCCTGGTTACAATCTAACTGTAATGTGCTGCATTTCTTCTTTCCGTTAATGCTAATTAGCAAACAATTCCTATTTGAACAGAGGCTTTGTTCCTCATTTCCCCTTTTACCCATCCAACTCAGTGTTTGTATCATTAAAATCTGATGCCATGGAAATTACTCTAACATTACAGGCAGAGTATAATGCATCTATTGCTTGAAATGGTGAAAAGAGGAGAGAGATTGTAAAAAAGGAGAGACCTCCTTTGAATAATGATACTCCTATGTTGCTGAAAAAGAGAAAGGGGCATGATGTTAATATTGAAATTACAGGAAACATGAATAAAATTCTATATATAAATATTAGGCAGAGATATGCTATTTGGCAACGAGGATTTTTTTTTATCATTCACTTTCCAAAGAAGAAAAGAAACACTAGTTTAAAAAATTATTCCTTTCTCAGATTTTTTTAAAAAATGTTTTAGTAAGCTCTTTATTTGAAAAAAAAAAGTTGATTCTCATGGAATTTTCTCTTTGTTTGCTTTTAGTCCATCCACAGCAAACTGAGATAATGTCAAAATTGTGACATGCACAGGATGATGTTTTGATGTAACCTCTGCTCTTATATTATTATATATACCAGGGGTCTCCAAACCTGTCAACTTTAAGACTTGTGGACTTCAACTCCCAGAATTCTGAGAGCTGAAGTCCACAAGTCCTAAAGTTGCCAAATTTAAAGACCCCTGATATAAACTATATAAATAATTTAGACTTCTTCTGTGAGCCAGAAAAACAAGCTTATGGCAATGGAAATATCTCCTGATGAATTTACCTAATAAGATGAGTTCATAATTCCCAGAAGATTAATTAATGTAGCTATTCTTCTCTCATTTTCTTGCTTGGTATATATAGTATATATGGTTTAAACCAAGGCTTATTTAACCCTGATTTACTGAATAAACTACAGTTGGCTGAATTCCTCTATATTTTACAAAACACAGCAGTTGGATCCATATGACATGCTAAGTGGACAGTAAATAATCCATATTTTCTTTCATATTGTGTTTTGTTTGGCTGCTAAACCAGGGTCAAAGTTTTACTTTTCTCCTACAAAGCCCAAACCAGCTTTGGACCAGAGCATCCAATAGGGCCAGTAGTACAACTGAAAATATTCTGCCTCTTTCAGTATACATATTGATCATAAAAATCCATGGCTGCATATCACTATGGAACTGCAAACTACAGTGTTCCCTTGACTTTCGCGGATCCGACATTCGCGAAAAGTCTATACCACAGTTTTTCAAAAAATATTAATTAAAAAATACTTCACAGTTTTTTTCTACACCATGGTTTTTCCCATCTGTGACATCATGCATCATCGCCAAATTATTGTTAATAAATAATTATGTTAATAAATATCAGGATCATTAAGTATCATCTTCAATGGTGAGTACCAGTAATAATGGAGAGTTATAATCTAAAGGTTGTTAAGGGAATGGGAAATTGTAGTTCATAGCCAAAAATAGTGTAATTACTTCCGCATCTCTACTTTGCGGAAATTTGACTTTCGCGGGCAGTCTTGGAACGCATCCCCCACGAAAGTCAAAGGAATACTGTATATATAAGAGCCTCTGGATTGCAACACTGTTTATCACTTCCTTGTTTTCCTTATGGCTGACTAGATAATCTCCTCCCTACTTGTATATTTTAGAATAGAATTTTTATTGGCCAAGTGTGATTGGACACACAAGGAATTTGTCTTGGTGCATATGCTCTCAGCGTACATTTATTTATTCATTTATTTATAAAGTGTATATCTTATTCACGTACTTCATAGCTCTTTAGTAGCTTATAAGTATTGTATGGCAAATACAATTTTAAACAGTCAATAAAACAGGTATCCAGTACAAAACCTAAAGAGAGTAAAAAAAAGATCAAGGAAATAGAGTAAATTATTAGTTTATATCAGGGATAATTTATGCCAAATTATGGGCCCATCCACAAAAAAAGCTGGGCTAGTGTGTGTCAATCATCTTTGAAGAATCTGTTAAATGAGCTAATGCTGCAGGGCAGACTGTATGTGAGAAAGCAGTATCTAAGTAGCTTTGTCCTACATTATGTAAACCTTTGCAAACAATTGTAAGTACAGTGTTCCCTTGATTTTCGCGGGGGATGCGTTCCGAGACCGCCCGCGAAAGTCGAATTTCCGCGAAGTAGAGATGCGAAAGTAAATACACTATTTTTGGCTATGAACAGTATCACAAGCCTTCCCTTAACACTTTAAACCCCTAAATTGCAATTTCCCATTCCCTAAGCAACCATTTAGATTATTACTCACCCTGTTTATTTATTAAAGTTTATTTAAAAAAATATTTATTAAAGGCAAACAAAAGTTTGGCAATGACATATGACGTCATCAGGCGGGAAAAACCGTGGTATAGGGAAAAAACCCATGAAGTATTTTTTTATTAATATTTTTGAAAAACCGTGGTATAGACTTTTCGCGAAGTTTGAACCCGCGAAAATCGAGGGAACACTGTACATTCAGTTGAGTGTAGAAAGCAACCAACCACCAAGGAAGTTGTTTCAAGATGAGATAATGAGTAGGAGGCCTCGTGTTCCATCTGGATCCTTTGGCCATCTATCATTCCTAGACTATCTTCAGACAACACATCCCAACACTCTGGCAAATGAACCAAATGCAGATTTTTCTCCTCCAGGCAATGATGCACCTGGTTTAACAAATAAAGCTGATAAAAAGCTTCCACAAATTTTGCTGAGAATGGAATTCTGGGCATTGGCCAACACTTGCAAAAAGCCCTTGGGCCCAATAATTAGCTACTTTGTTTATTTGGAATGACCTAACATGGAAATATGGCAGGGACATATCCTAGAGCTTTATTTACTTCTTCAGGAGGCAAACAATAAAACTGTTTTTTTAATGTTATTTTATGTTCTTAGCATTACCGTATATACTCGAGTATAAGTCGAGTTTTTTAGCCCAAAAAATGGGCTGAAAAACCCGACCTCGACTTATATTCGGGTGACTGACTGGTCACCACAAGAGGGCGCAAGCGGCTTAGGGAAAGACAGCCGTCTTTCAGCTTGAAAGAAGCGGCAACTGCCTGGTTAAGAAGGGAGAATCCACCCCCTAGCCAAACAGCTTTTTTCCTGTTTAGCGCTCGAACGCTGCGCTAAACAGCAAAAAAGCTGTTTGGCTAGGGGGTGGATTCTCCCTTCTTAACCAGGCAGTTGCTGCTTCTTTCAAGCCGAAAGACGGCTGTCTTTCCCTAACCCGCTTCCTGGAGACCGCTAAGGATAGCGCTCTGGGAGAGGGGGCAGCTGCCCGGTTAAGAAGGGAGTATCCACCCCCTAGCCAAATGGCTTTTTTTTGCTGTTTAGCGCTCGAACGCTGCGCTAAACAGAAAGAAGCGGCAACTGCCCGGTTAAGAAGGGAGAATCCACCCCCTAGCCAAACGGCTTTTTTACTGTTTAGCGCAGCGTTCGAGCGCTAAACAGGAAAAAAGCCGTTTGGCTAGGGGGTGGATTCTCCCTTCTTAACCGGGCAATTGCCGTTTCTTTCAAGCTGAAAGACGGCTGTCTTTCCCTCAGCCGCTTCCTGGAGACCACTAAGGATAGCGCTCTGGGAGAGGGGGCAACTGCCCGGTTAAGAAGCAAGAATCCAACCCCTAGCGAAACGGCTTTTTTCTTGTTTAGCGCGGCGTTCAAGTGGTTGGCTCTTGCGTGCAAGCAAAGGAACCTGCCAACCACTCGAACGCCGCGCTAAACAGGAAAAAAGCCATTTGGCTAGGGGGTGGATTCTTCTTTCTTAACCGGGCAGTTGCCCCCTCTCCCAGAGCGCTATCCTTAGCGGTCTCCAGGAAGTGGCTGAGAGAAAGGTGGTGGTCTGCCTTTCCTTCAGCTCGAAAGAGGCGGCAATTTCCCCGCCTTCCTCCAGCCGCTTAACCGAGCGCTTCAGGAAGGTGCCGCCTCTTTTCGTTGTAGGAAAGGAAATCGCGACCTGACGGTGATGGGGGTTCCAAGCAGGCAGCAATCACCAAAAGAAGGTGATTATATCCACGGAGGCACCTCCCCCGCCCGCCCTGGGATTCCTTGCTGCAATCCCAGCTTCTCAGCTTTTTAAAAAAATGACCGTTTGGGATTGCAGCAATGGATTTTTCCAATAGAAAATTACCGGAGTGGCCGATGGAGGGAGGTTGTCCTCTGAAATGGCCAGGGCAAGGGGCGGATGGGAGCGTGTGGTCCTAGCCAGCTATCCATTTGCCGGGACTTCACTTTCTGCCTGCCCCGCACCAAGGCTCCTGCCAGGTGAAAAACGTTTGCCAGACTGCATGATCCCCCTCGTCTCAGTGGGAAGGGGCTGGCTGGGTGGAAAAGCAGTGAGCCATTCCCTCCCGATATTCCCTTCCCTCACTCACTCGCCTTTATTTTGCCGACTTGACTGCCTTTTCATTCTATTCCCATGACCAACTCCGCGGGCGCCCGCCCCCTTCGCCCACACTTCCCTCCCGGTGCCTCTTGGGAGTTGTAGTCTTTTCGAGGAGGCGGGCTCAGCCGCTCTGCCCAAAGAGACACTACGGCTCCCAGAAGGCTAAAGGGAGCGTGACGTAAACTGTGGATGCAGCCGAAAGAGACACCGGCAGGCGTTCTGTCAATGGGTATTTCCGTGGTGAGAAGGGGGGAGGGGGATGCCAGGCTGAGTTGTTTTTCTAGAATGAAAAGCACCGGTGCTCAAGCCTTCCAGGAAAATTACGGTAGTTCTCTGCATCTTTCATTTGGAGACTTAGCCCTGCTTTGTGCTCTGCACCTGAGCAGGGGTGCCCCCCTCCTCTGTCTTAAAGTCCCAGTCTTATACAGTTGGCATTTTACTCATTGCCAGTGTCAAGGCATTTTAAGGGTTATTTATGCATTTTATGCTATATGCTGTTGTATTGTTGTTACATTTTATATTGCTTTTTAGTTGTTGTGATTGTTGTGAGCTACCCAGAGTCCTGTTGGAGTTGGGTGGCAAGGAAAGAGGGAGGGAGAGAGGGAAGTAAGGAAGGAGTTAGGAAAGAAGGAAGACAGAAAGAAAGAAAGAAAAAGATGGTAGAAAGGAAGAGAGACAAAGAAAGATGGTAGGAAGGAAAAAAGACAAAAAAGGAAAGGGAGGGAGGGAAGGGACTGAAGAAGGAAAGAAAAAGGAAAGAAGATAGGCAGACAGAAAAAGAAAGGGGGGGAAGAAGGAAGAAAGGAAGGAGAGACAGACAGACAGACAGAAAGAAAGAAAGACCTATGACCACAATTGAGCCCAAAATTGTGGTTGTTAAACAAAAGCGTTGTTCAGTGAGAATCACCACATTTTACTCAATCCATGGCATTTCCTAGCTCTAACAATGATGTGCAAGCTAGGGAAGTACTGGTACATCTGAAGGTACCATATGTGTAATGTTCTAGTTATGGTTAAATGTGTGGCAGAAAGTGGACTCTGGGTTTGTTTTTCCTATTACAGTAAGTGAGGTTGAATGTACCGTATACAGTATACCGGTAATTTTACAAGAGCTCCCTCCCTCTCTCTCTCTCTCTGTAAATATACCGTACATATACAGTTTATATAGTAAACAATGTACAGTATATTTTTGTGTGCCTGTGTGTAATATGTATGTATACATATGGCATATATACATAGAATTAAATAGTATATTTTGGATGTTCAGTAATAGTAAATAGAGAGGGAAATTGTATCTCTTTGAGGCAAGGAGAGGCCAAATATCGTAACCCTAACCCAAACCAGCAGGAGCAGTGGGGGCTTGAGGTAAGTACAGTACTTGCAATTTTTTTGCCTATACTGCCTTGGGGTACATATACCTTTTTACCCTCTTTTAAACTTACAGAGCTAGTTTACTGGTTTTCTTTGAAATAAATATTCTAAAACATTTACTCTACTGATGCCTCAATTGATGTAATTTTATTGGTTTCCATTTTAATAAGTTACCAGTAGCCGCTGCATTTTCCATCCTCGACTTATACACGGGTCAATAAATTTACCCCAATTTTGTGGCAAAAGTAGGGGCCTCGACTTATAGTCGGAGCGACTTATACTCGAGTATATACGGGTACTTCAATAATACACCACATTCTTTTCTGACATAAAATGCAATTTATTCCCCAAGAACCTGAGCTGAGGGGACATCTCGTTCTGTGGAGAAGCATCCTCAGCTTCAAATTTCAGTGTCATAAAGTGCGAAGACACCATCATGGTTACTTGTGTGGATGACGGTCCTTGATAAATATCAACCCAAGAAAATGAAAAAAGAACAAAGAAAAGGGAACAGACTTCTCGGATGTTTTGGTTATAAAGGGCATTTCCAAGGTATAAAAGAAACACAAAGAAAAGGGACTGCCACTTAAAATTCCCAATAAACTGTTGCTTTGAAGAAACTTTGCCAATCGGTTGTTTCCAGCTAAAAGTATCCCCATTTATCACCATTATTAATTGTCTGAATTAACAGTAGCCATTCCTTTTATGGATTAACTTCTTCTCTGAAGAGCAATGCTTGGGCAAGATTTCAGTATTGTGGATGTTTGGCTACCATGGTGATGAGGACAACACAAATTCCTAATGAGGTAGAATAGATTGGCGATAAATAGATTATGCAAAATAGTTGACTTTGCCAAAAAAAGAGGGGGAGGGCTGATTTATGGCTTCATCACTAATGCTGTGAAATGTCACATTTCCTATCTTTTATCAAGCCTTTGAACAGACCTTTGCTAAGCTGCAGTTAATTTTGAGACATCTGCAGAGTGTCGATGAGGGTTGCAAATTTGTTAATTTCAGTGTTTTGTTTTATTTTGTTTTTAAAATCAGAGAGGTAGACTGGATTATATATCAGAGATAGAAGTGAGGTACAGAAACAAAACGTGAGGGTTGTGTTTGTTTCTGACAGTTACTCTTTTGTTAATACTTCTTCAAGGAAAGATGGGCTAAATGTGGAGATAGACAGATGAAGGGAAGCGAAGAGAAGGAGGAAAGGAAAAGAAAGGAAAGAAGGGGAGGGAAGGAAAAGAGAGGAAAGGAGAGAAAAGGAGAGGAGAGGAAGAGAGGAGAGGGGAGAAGAGGGGAGGAGAGGAAAAGAGAGGAGAGGAGAGAAAAGGAGAGGAGAGGAAGAGAGGAGAGGGGAGGAGAGGGGAGGAGAGGGGAGGAGAGGGGAGGAGAGGAGAGGGGAGGAGAGGGGAGGAGAGGGGAGGAGAGGAAAGGGGAGGAGAGGAGAGGAACGGGGAGGAGAGGGGAGGAGAGGGGAGGAGAGGAGAGGGGAGGAGAGGAAAGGGGAGGAGAGGGGAGGAGAGGAAAGGGGAGGAGAGGAGAGGAACGGGGAGGAGAGGGGAGGAGAGGAGAGAAAAGGAGAGGAGTGGAAGAGAGGAGAGGGGAGGAGAGGAGAGGGGAGGGGAGGAGAGGGGAGGAAAGGGGAGGAGAGGGGAGGAGAGGGGAGGAGAGGGGAGGAGAGGGGAGGGGAGGAGAGGAGAGAAAAGGAGAGAAAAGGAGAGGAGAGGAAGAGAGGAGAGGAGAAGGGAGGGGAGGGGAGGAGCAGAGAAGTGAGGAGAGGAGACGAGAGGAGAGGGGAGGGGAGGAGAGGGGAGGAGAGGAGAGGAGAAGGGAGGGAAGGGAAGGGGAGGAGAAGGGAGGGAAGAGGAGGGAAAGGAAAGGACTGTCCCCATGCTGTGGTGCATATTTCTTAGCCGTGCAGTCTCAAAATGCAGCAACCTGTCAACTTCTTACAAGCTGTTGGCTACTTTGGATGCTTTGGATTTTGTGGTTTACAAGTATTTGGGTGGGATATTTATAGCAACTGTCAAAGTTTGCATTGTTTGTCAGGAGCTACAATATCTCAGCCACTCAGGTGCCATCCATTTATAAGCTTATGTAAAAGCATACAGAGGAAAGGGTGTGTGAATTATGGAGGTTCTACCTATGAACTGGCCTTTTCCGAGAGGAGGACATAAAAATGATAGGCTCTTGCTCCATTTGAGTCTCCCTCTTCCCATTTTAGTCACTTTCTCGGACCCCGCTAATTGATGCCACGCTGCCACAGGCTGAAAATAGGTTGGCTACAAGACCACAAGGCAATCTGTGTTAGGCAGGTGCAATCATTTCAGGGATGCCAGTGGAAGTCTCCTGGCATGGCACGGGTGCCATAACTCAGTGGATGAGGACGTGTTTTATGTATTGCAAGTCCTGGAATCAATCTCAAAGCAAAGACTGGGTGAAAAAAATAAAATAAAACACATCTGTTTCTTACATGAGGTTTGAAAGGCTATTTCCTGATGCAAGTAGACACTTCTGAGTTTAATGGCTGAGCAACCTGACTGAGGGGCTTAATTTACATTACGTGCAAGCCATAATTTGATTGTGGTTTATTCATTAAGCTGCAATAGCGGGCTTTGCACTAAGTGGGAATCTAACCTTACCTTAAAGACAGTTTGTAAATTCCTATTTGCAGCAGCTAGGAATCTAGAACTGAAGCCTGAAGAGTGGGAATCCTCATTCAATGTTCCACCAGACCAGTAATGGGCTGCTGCCTCCATTGGGGGGGGGGAATGACACAGTGGGTTTAGTAAGTTCATGCACTATTTATTGAATGCTTAATAGTTTTTTTATTGTCCTTCTTCTCCAGTACCTTAGTATGATCCTTAATTGCTTTTAAAACAGGAAATAATTAAATAGTATGTTTTTACCTATAAACACTTTAATCGTTTTAAGCATTATCTAGAATGGAACTTTTATACTAGATTGTGCCCCCTTGTTCTTCTGTTCACTTTCCTATTAAAAACACTTCCCTCCTGAACTTTATTTAACCCTTTCACATATTTAAATGTTTCAATTATGTCCTCCCTTTCCCTTCTGTCCTCCAGACCAGTGTTTTTCAACCAGTGTGCCGCGGCACTCTAGTGTGCCATGAGACATGGTCAGGTGTGCCGCGAAGCTCACAGAGAGAAAGAAAACAAGAGAGAGAGAGAGAGAAAGAGAGAGAGAAAGAAAGAAAAAGAAAGAGAGAGAGAAAGAAAGAGAGAAAGAAAACAAGAGAGAGAGAGAGAAAGCAAGAGAGAGAAAGAGAGAGAGAGAGAAAGAAAGCAAGAGAGAGAAAAAGAGAACAAGAGAGAGAGAAAGAAAGAAAGCAAGAGAGAGAGAAAGAGAACAAGAGAGAAAGAAAGAGAGAGAGCAAGAGAAAGAGAGAGAGAGGGAGGGAAGGTGGGAGAGAGAAAGACATAGAGGGAGGGAGGGAGGGAGGGAGGGAGAAAGAAATAGAGCAAAAAAGAGAGGAAGGAAGGAATAGAGAAAGAAAGAGGGATGGAGAGAGAGAGAAAAAAAAAGAAGAAGGGAGAGAAAGAGGGAGGGAGAGAGAAGAGAGAGAGAAAAAAAATTGTCCAAACTTTTTTTAGCCGTCCCACCCCTCAATGTGCCCCAGGGTTTTGTAAATGTAAAAAATGTGCCATGGCTCAAAAAAGGTTGAAAATCACTGCTCCAGACTATACAGATTGAGTTCATGATAGATGGATGAATGTTTTTTTAAAAAAATATTGGGTTTTTAATTTTTGTATTTTGTTTTATTGTTGTACCCCACCCTGAGTCCATCAGGAGATGGGCAGCTTATAAATTGAAATAAATAAATGAAATAAATAAAATATAACACAAACGAAATCTGCCCATTCCTATGTCCCTTTCTCTTTTGCGATGAATGTAGCCCATGCTACTTCATATCAAACTAAATCATTTAAAATCCCTCCTGACACAAGGCAATAATGAAAACAAGAGATGGGGGGGTCATTTTTGTGGTTTTATTAAACCTGCTTTCAAATTCTTGAGCAAACATAGGAAGTTAGTCACTATAATTCTTTCTTTTATACATGAGGTGCTAAGGTAGAGTTGAAAACAATTCAGAAACAATTCAGAATTTACAGCCACTAAAATATCCTTTTCTTTTTATCCTCTTCCCATTATGAAAGTCGGGGTTAGAGATTATAGTCAGACCATTGCTGGATGCATCCCCAATGGTATCAAGCGACTGCGCTCTTATGCTGTATTCTCTTTTTGATTAAACACCTTTGGAAAGAGATTAAGAAGTTTTATGAGCAAGGTATACAGGAAGCAAATTAAAATTCCATAAGTATATTTTCTCTTGAAAATTTATACATCCCATATTCCTAGGACATCTAATTAGAAACCAAGAAGAAAATAGGCCTGGAAAGGATGGGCATTTTGTTCAGAATACATTTTTTAAAAAAATTGAACTAAATAATGGCCTTTTTATACAACACACAATAT